>NW_020211106.1:338149-380251 GCF_003070985.1 Temnothorax curvispinosus | reverse complement strand
GTGTGTGTGTGTGTGTGTGTGTGTGTGTGTGTGTGTGTGTGTGTGTGAGTAATATCATCATGTTTTTATTTACAGATTTAGCGACTGACTCGAAAGTTTTTTATCTTCCTTTAAAATTTAATCGTTTCTCGAAATCGCTCTAGTTCCAAAATTATATATCGCGCCTTAATTAATAAATAATACCGTTAAAGTTGCAAAAATTCAGAATAAATTTTCTTAATTTATTCCTCATTATTATAATAGAGATATCTCGTACATACCTAATGGATATAAGGTGAGGCAATGAAATGTGCACAATATTCAATAAATTTTACATAATATTTATTATTTATAGTGTACTCAGAAATGTCGGGCCTCAACCAGTGGGCCTTCTTCTTTTGACATATTTGATCAATGAACATCACAATGTTAATTTTCCTCTAGTCCGTATAGTTACTTCTCTTCTCTATTAAAAGCGACGCGCAATCTGCTCGTGCCGTTGCGACAAGCTTTACGACACGGTCCGTCTGCATTGTATGAAATATTGCTGCGTATTCGCCGTGCTAAATAAAACCGCAGGTCAAATTCGTTCAAGGAAACGACGGACAAAAGGTGTTGTCGCGAGCGGTTTTAACGCAGTGATTGAACATGCGAAACTCAAAAGCCGCGACGAGCCGATTGCGCCTCGCAGAAAATAGATATGCCCAGCTTCGCGACTCTTGGTTCTCATCCACGATTCAACATGCCAGCATATTCGTACAACAAAACATCGAATAACAACTGCTATAAAAACAAAACGAAAAGAAGAAGTCTTAGCCGCAACTTGTCGTAAGTTTTGAATTTTGTAGGGCGCATATATTATATTCGACAACCAATAATATCTAATAAGTATGTTAAAACGCAACGTATTAATAAACATTTTCTTTTTTCTTTTTTTTACGTATTACATTAGTCCTCGCAAAATTTACAGTCGTTTTCTCGCCGTCGGAAAACATCTCGCTTTATGTTGTCGATATCGGGCCGACACTCGAGGAGTTTCCAAAAGTGATAGGTTTAAAAGTAGGAGATGAAGGGAAAGGAAGGCGGGAGGGAACGGGGGAGTGAGTTTTGACTTTCCTTTTCTTTTCCTTTTTTTTTACTCATATTATAGCCAACCATTCCCACTAATCCCACTGTACACACCTCTTTCTCTGTTTTATTCTTCGTCCCTTCTGTGAACAATGAAAAATTAAAATACGCACGCATCGCCTCGAAGAACGGAACGTCGTAATTAGACAAGAATCGCTCTAGTTCAAAAACCGATTTCGTTCGTCGATATTATCTCGATTACATCGTTTTGATCTTCGACGCGACAAATTGAAAAGTCTCCGCAGGCCAGTCGTCAATAATTCAAAATTACTGAACTGCAACAGATGCGTTTTATCTATTATTTTCTGTTCCATTAGTATTGCCTAATTGTACTTTATTATAGGACGGGAACAACCGACACAAACTTGATTTCAAGTAATTGCCGAATTAGAGTTATATTAAGAAACATTTTGAAATTAGAAGAGATAATGACGTTATCTCATTGAAAATTCTGTCTATGCACAGAACTCGGATATACATCTATCTGCAATAAAATATATTTTTACAACCTTTATATATCTACTTAAAAAATATAATATTGTTTTTTTCCGTGTTTAATCTATTCTACAAACAGATGGCACAATTTTGCATCTTCGCTGCAATTCTTTATCGTTAAACAAAAGGACCAATGGAGCTTCGGTTTGGAATGCAAAATTTAGATCTGTTAAAAGAACGTCAATTGCTCCCTCAATGTATAATGGAGATCAATTAATTATACATTAGAGGCTAATCTTAAGGATCGCAGTTTCGGAGTAAGCATTGCGATCAACTGTATCATTTACCTTGTTGTTCATGCGTTATATATGTATGTTTATATGTGTTGTATGTTATAGTGTGTTGTTTACATGTTGTTTGCTTCCATATTTGTACGAAGTTGAACACGACGCGAGCTCGAATCGAATTTCGACGACTGGTCGGCGGGTGATCGCTAATAAATAGCGCGGAGGCGGCAGTGGCGCGAGGATACATTTAAGTTCTCATTATATAGGAATCATGGGGGATCTCCAATATTCGAAAAACTTGGTAAAAATATCAGTGTGACCTCGCGCCGCTCAGCACGCCCACCCGCTTCTGGCCCACCTTAATTAATTCTCTTAAACCTCCAAAAACACCTCGTCCAGCCTAGCGCTATACGAAATGATCGTTACAATACGATAATATATATATATACATATATATATATATATATATATATATATATATATATATGTATTATATTCTACATTTTACATTACTATGTTCGAAAAATAATATTACAATATATATATAGTGTGTGTGTTGTTATGTGTATTATCATTTTTGTTTATCTTCTTATATTCCTCCTCTCCTCCACGATAGTTCGCCTCATTCTCACTTATCGCTTTTTTTTCCTTATTATACGCGCGGTAATACCTAAAATTTACAATTAGTTATACACGGCGGTCGACGCTGCTAAGAAGAGGCCGGCGACGTAAAATGGTATAGGTGGTTCAATCTGCGTTGCTGAATCCGTTATAAAAAATTATGTATGAGTAGAAATGGCTTGATATATATAAAATTGTTGTGTAATAATAAACAACATTAAGCTGGTAGATTGATAGTGCCTGTTATCTTTCCAAAGAAGTATTTTGTGATCCGAGCCTCAGTTTCCACGATCGATGAACGTTGATGGACCGAAGGTGTCATCTTAAAAGCAATAATTCCAATTTGAAATGACACTTCCAGTTTCCTCGATTCGATTTGCATAGGTTTGAAGTTTGAAAAGCAGAAAAATTTCAGAATAAAAATCTCTAAAATGCTCACTAAATAAATTTAGGCCTAGTTGTTTTTCAGAGATTTTGTTACTTTTAATGAAAATTTCTTTGCTTTCTCAAGTTTGAAATATAACGAGAAATTATTATTTTGCATGTTGGCTAGAGAATTTTGGTTGCAATCTTCAAATCTTGTCTACTCCTCTACCATGCAAATTGACTATTTCTCTGAAACATTCTTTGAAACTGCGGAGATCACAAAAAGGCTTTGAAAGGCAACCTTCCGCTCATTATCTACCACGGAATGCCCTATGAGATTTAGCCTCAGTGTGTTATATGGATCGGATCACTCTTATAGCAGCGTGCGCAATTATACTACCAAATTCTTTTGGTGTGTAATATTGTATGGATGTAAAACCGCCAGGCGTCTCTTCTCTCTTTCTCTCTTTCTCTTTGTCTCTCTCTCCTTTTTTCTCTTTTTTTAATTTGAATAACAACCATTTTTTAATTTGTTTCACTAAATATATCACAAACTGCCGGTGGCTAATGCAGCTCTCGAATTTCCGCTAAACGTGACGATCGCTATCATAGGACGCCTCTAAGCGTCCGCGCGCTGCTACTAATATCAGAAACGAAGCGTTTAGCGTCAACTCGAGAGCTACCACCGGAAAAATATAACGTTAAGGGATTACGTGTTAATAGTTACATCACTGTCGGAAGACGCAGCGATCCGAAGGATCGTCAGGACACTATCCTCGTGTCTACGTATCCAGAAAATCCTTCGTCCTCGTCCCCAACATACGGTTAGTTTAAGTGTTGAACTAGTAATTTTCCGTATATTATGCTGCCACAGAAGATTCTCTTTATTCTTAAAGTGTAAATATCTTTATAAATTCATGACCTTAAATATTATGTGATTTTTAATTTTTTTTTTTATTCTTTAATCTTACATATTCCCAATAGGATTCATTTCAATTTAGTCTTTAAGCGTTGTTCACTGTTCATTTTTTTTTATTGTTTCTTTGTTCTCAGAAACTTGTAGTCAAGGGGGGCGACCGTGTTTATTATGTTCAGAAGGGCAGGAATAGGGATTAGAGATCAAGCCATCTTCAATAAGATATAAAATAAAATGTAACATTGATACTATTTTTCTCTTCAATAATAAAGGCACCGGGGAACTAATATTGCGAACAGAAAATATATCTCGTATCACAATGTCAGGGAAAACGCTCGACGGGAAAGAAAGCATTGTAACACAAAAAAAGACACTCGAAAAATAATGTTGATCGAGCAATAGTTTTTGTCATCGTCGATTAACAGAAATTTAATATTAAAGCCTATTTTCTCCTGTGTGTGTATATATATATATATATATATATATATATATATATATATACATTCAACATATCTATAATAAAATTTATCATATAAAAGGTTGGCAATAACACCACAAAATAGTAATTTTTTTAGAATAATTAAATCGTTTGCATCACATTTCATTAATTTCAATAATGTCCCGCCAACAAATTATCGTAGAAAATTATAGAAAACATACCATTTTTACGTACTCATTTTTGTATTTGTATGTATAACATATGAGCTTGACTTGTGAAACTAAAAAAAAAATGTTATTTTGTAATCGCTTTTAAATCGACTTAAATCGCAAAAACTATCACGCAACATGTAAGAAAGAAAATTGTCAATGCAGCAAATAGCAATAAGTGACGACGTATCATCTGTTAAGCGAGCCGATTCTAACTACGCGCACACATTCACAGGAGAATCCTCTATATACATATATAATTATCCTTAGCGTGGCTTCTTGAATATGCGAACGTGTCTACTTGTAAATGGGATCGAATGTATTATATCTAGGGCACCATGTACGTGTTTTTGTATGTTTGTATATCAGTATATTTAGTGTAGCTACGGCATATGTATATATGTACGAGTACATTGCACGTGGCATGTGTGTGTTGTGTGCATGTTTATGCGTAAGTATATGTGGGATCGAGGGTTTAAAAAGCATCTCGCAAGAGGCGCAAAGCTTACACAAGCGGGGAAGAAACACGCTCGACTTTAATCGATTTCAACACGGAAATGACGACTCGGAGATAATTAAGGGGTGAGGTCGGATCTATCGTTTAAATGTTGATCCGGACAAAACGAACTCTTGTGCTATCTTCTAATACGTTATACTTCGAAATCGTTGGTTAAAATGCAATTACAATTGTCTCGCAAGCCGTAAGTAATATGGTAGGTATTCTCTGTACGAACTAGTATTAAAGTTAACCAGTAAGACCACATTGCGTGATCGGACAAACGGAGTATTCTAGTACAAATGGTTGGGATATGGGCAGGGCGAGGAATCTTTTGGATGCTTTTCTTCGATTCCGGGCCGAAGATGCATACGAACATTTCCAAAAGACGGGGGATATCTTCGGCTACAACGTCTATCTCTCCAGCGAAATAGATCATTTTCCGTAAGAGCGTGCCTTCTAAGTAAGTTCGTCGCGAGAGCTCGAAAGAAGCGTTCCGCTTTTGTACGTTTAGTGTTTCATCTTGAATATTCTACTTCATCTAAAGTCATTGTATATAGTACGTTCATGTATAATATTAGAGACACTAAACATTACTAACGCGAGCGTTACTCTCTCTCTCTCTCTTTTTTTTCTTTCTGTCTTCCTTTCCCTCGCGTTCTCGCACTCTTTTTCGCTCGCGGGTGAGGGGACAAGAGGGGAGAAGCCGCAGGTAGAGTATGAAAAAAACGAAAACGAAGAAATAACGAAAGATCCGGACAGAAACATCCACGGGCTGCTCTTGAGATCTCTCATCGTGGCGAATGGAGAAAATCGCGGGGATGAATTTTCTGCAAAAGGACGACCATAGCAGCGACAATTACTATCTACTAAAGCTATTAAGCTTTTATGCTGCATGATACATCGACATGCAATTAGTTCGTCGGTAAACACTCTCGTCCTAAGTCGCGGGCTACAATGTACCACTAGGTGTTAATAACCTAATTCAAAAATATTATAGTCTTCGTTAGCTTAGTCAAAAAGTTAATTATCCATCAACATCGAACTACCAATGTCAAGGCTCTTTATCTAGAAAGTCGCTTAAATGTTCTTTTTTTTCTTTTTCTTTTTATCTAGACAATTACTCTCCCATTACAGTTTGCAAATATAAGCTTAGCGGGGCATTCCTCGTTGTCCGCGTTGGCAATCCTCAAAAATCGCTTTGCGTGACACACACGTGTGACTGCGGATGACACCCGCCGCCGTTCTTCATACTAAAATATGTTTTTCCTTTCCCTTCTCCTTTTTTTTCCTGTTTACGATCTTACATGCGTGCCATCTGGAGAAAAATCGCCCACGTGCTCGAGGAAAAAAGTATACATATATGCAATATAGTAGTACTCTGAATAAAAGGAACTCTTTTGAAGAATCGCGTACAGCGTCAAAGGAGCGATTACTCAATTTCGAAATGCATTCACATGCACCTAAACACGTATATATCTACATATATACGTAGATATATGTATGTGAAATAACATCCGTTTGCATCTCGTCTATTCTATCAAGTTCATCTCGTTCCCGTTTCTCCGACTATTGTATTACTCTCTCCCTCTTCCTTTCTCTCTTTCTCAATACGTCTCTTTCCCTAATTTTTTCTTAGTTTACATGACCTCTTGTTATGTGCGAATCGTCACGTATCAACAAAGAAAGCAATCTACACGCGAAGTCAAAACGTTTCTGCAGAAAAACCCAGCAGCAGTCGTAATACTGTCTCATGACACTCTTTATATTTCCGTATTCATACTATTGATCGAATGATCGAATTATGCAAGTAAGGAGATTGCTCGCTTCTGTTTATAAATATCTATGTCACGATCGATTTATGATTTACGGCAGAATAAAAATTGAAAACGTATGCACATATAGCTGATAATAAATATAATTTTAATGTAACTTTGCTAAAAAGTAAAAGGAAAAATGTATAGATAAAAAACAGGTTTTTTCATGGAGTTTTCATCATAAATTTAAATATAAATTTAAAATATTAACACAATTAAAATTCAATACACAAATAATATTATGTTAATTATCTATTTTAATTCTATTTTATAATTTCCATAAATATAATATAAAAGCAATATTTAATATTTTACATTTTATTATTATCTTGTCTTGAATTAACTTTAAAAAATTGTACATATATGGCATAAAAGTTATTTAATAAATTTGACGACTCTCAATTTTACTTTTCATTTACCTAATAATATCGACATTGCTTCATTACTCGTTCATATTTATTGGTGTATTTATTGACACTAAGTATTACTTTTCATTAATAAATTGTTCAAAAGCGAGCGAACTTTCAATAAAATTTTATTTTGTGAAGTATGAAAATTTTCTATCTAATACCGATTAATCATGTCTTACTTTTCTCTTTTACATTTCTCGATTTTTCTTTAACTCACTTATTTAATACATCAAATAAAAAATTTTTATATTTTTTTGCCATGACATTTTTTTCCTAATATTTCTATCATTTACCAGACAAGAGAGAAAAAAATAAGCTTATGTATAAAAACAATTTGTTTTTCCTGATTTGATCTTTCTTCTAAACATAATATCTGTTATATCGGAACAAATGTTTAAAGAAAATATTATTTTGTTCCTCTTCAATATTTTCTCTATATGCACGATAATCGATCGAATTTACGAATAATACCTCCATAAGTCTTGTCGGGATTTCGTGCAGGTAATTTCGGACATGCAGCCGGCACAATCGTCGACGGACAATCTGATTAAGCGGATTAATCGCTTAAACGCTCGCGTTTGTTTCCCCATTTCATTCGAAATAATCGCGACTATCGGACTATCGCGACCATAAGTCGGAGCGCTGACTGGCTTCTCTGCAGAGTAAAAACACGTTTCGCGCTTCATCCGTTCCATTTCCTTTCTCTATCTCTTCCTCCAATCTCTAGGTCTTCCTCTCCTTCTCATTTTCATTTCTTGTTCCTAGCAGAGTTAAAAATGCGTAGCGCGCAAGAAGCTAGGTAGGTACACACGAGCATATCCGGCCAACGAACGATAGAGCGCATGAGAATAGAATCGAGCATTCGTCATTTTTGTTCACGCGACTCTGAAGAAATTGCAAAAAAAAACGCGCCATCGCGTCATCATGAACGTGCTTGAAAAATTGTTCCGATTTCGTAATAACGCCGCAACAATTTTTGTTAATTCTCAAATAGCTCCCTGCGAAAACATGTATTGCGCACTTAATCTTCTAACGGCACAGAACTCTTTTCTCATGCGATCCAGCAGGCAATCGTTGGCCATGCGAAGCAGCATTCTGTTGTTATATATATAGATATACAAGCGGCAGCGTATATAAATCACCCGCCGAATTCCATGCCGCTACTTATACCGAAATGATGCGATTCCCGTCGGTTTCCTCTCGGAGTGACGCAAAAGAGTCGCAAGAGATTCGCCGACGCCGAACGACGCGCAACGGTCGGACGCGGCGGCAGCAAACTCGCGCGGGTAAACTTTTTACTTAATTACAAATAATTGTTTTGCTTTGTGATTGCTTGCTGCAGCAGCTAAAACCCTTGACTCAAGTTGGGAAGCTCAAACTCCAGTGGATTTGTCACAACGTTTTCACCGTGTTTTTCATTGTCTTTTTATCTTTTCATTGTTTTAGTTATCACTTTTTAGAATGACTCTCGTGTGGTATTTGCGTCCGTAAGTCGAAGTAGCACTTCGATCCTTCTTTTGTTTTTTTTCTGTCCATCTTTTTTCCTCATTTTACTCGTATAATTATATTATTAATTATAATATTCGTTCATATATCGTGATTTACTAGAGATTTTGGTATTAAAGGGAAAGACGGGTAGTACTGTCCGACGTTAATTTCGCGCTCTTAGATGCGTTGTCTGTATGTGACCGTTTTCGTTTTACCTAAAACTAATTCATCGTTTAGCGATTAGAGAGGAAAATCCGTTCGAAAATAAGCCGAAGGCATCCCGGTCGTTTCTCTCGTTTTCTCGAGCGCGTCGGGATCAGGGTATACCTGAGCTTTAACGAACCGTACCATCGCGAGACGACACGAAAGGAGGAGTTATCGATAACTTCTCGAAGGACTTTGCTCGTCTAAACAGGCTGAGCGGCTGGCAGCGAGTGGGACGAATCTGAAATATCGTTCCTGCTCTTGGTGTCTCTCTCTCCGTACGAAGACGTAGTAAACTGATCTAGTTGCGATTTACCAATACCAAAAAAAAGAAATATCCCGAAGACGAGGAGTGCGGGCCTCGGGTCTCTAAGCGAAAGTATCGAGTATACTCTAAATGGAATCACAATTGAAAATATTTCGCTCTCTTCTTCGTGGTGTCATTCAATCACTTAAATGGACATTCATAGATTATTGTACTTAATTTTATATAATATAACGTATGTATATATCTCTCGCTCTCTTTCTTTCTTTCTTTCTTTCTCTTCCTATGCGTTTCTAATTAAATCTATATACATACTAATTATGGGCACGGAGGAATTCGTTCCTATATTTTTCCCCATTCGTTTCGATAAATTTACATGTATATCCCCCTTGAGTTACGTTTATAGTAGTATCTATCGCATACTCAACGGTACTTTAAAGATGAGAAGGTAAATAAAAATTCTGAATGCACGAATTGTCATGAATATTAAAAAGAAACAGTATTATTACAAGTGAAAAGTATTATTAAATGATTTCGAACACATGACTAGAATCACAGTGTCGAGAGAAAAAAGTATATTAATAAAAGAAAGAAAAGGTCAACGCTCTAAGATTTATAAAACGATTCGTCGCAAAGGAGTACATGTAAGTTATAAAACGCATTACTGTAACACGCGTATAAAACACCCTTTCCGCTCGTCCATAGATTTGTTTAACGAACGATTTGAAAACCGATGACATTCCTAGAATCCTCAGTATTTTTTTATTCTGTCTACGCTACAATCTCGAGAGTTACTTCTCACGCAATAATACTATTTTATGTACACCAGTAATTTACAAAGTTGAACTTCCAGCTATATTTCGCGCTTACTGGCAGCCTCGGATCTTTCCCTTCTAATACCAAAGGTGTATAATCTGTTTTTTCTTTTTTGCTTTGATAAGAGTGTCCTTTGATTCTTAAATGCTGTACAGGAACATTTACTTGTTTAACTCTTTAATCACTCGTTTAATATTTTTTATTTATTACTTTATATCCGTAGGCTTATACTTATTTTGTCGTTAGAGTACTTTGTTATATTCCTAAATTTCGTTTAAATAATTATACTATCGTCAAAGTATTTCGATAAAACAATTAAACGATTAATACATTAACTAAACTTAAAAAAAGAATATGATATATTTAATAGTACAAAAAGGGAAGTTCGTGAAGGATCCTGTCCCATCATCATGACTAGTTCAAAAGTGCATTTTTCATTTCGTAAATATATTTCGGTATGAATATTCGATAGATCATATCGTGTCGTTGGTCGGGAAAGTTGGTGTAAGCCTCTCCTGGACGGTAAAATGTCTTTCAAGCATTGCCACGTAGGTATTTGTAAATATTAGCATATGTAGTGAAATTTTTTTTAAGTCTTAGGCTGATCACAGACTTGGAAATTAGGCTCTGAGAGTGTCTCTCGGAAGCAAATTCTACCAAGTGAGCAACCATTCCACGAGACATTTTCGGTCGGAAATTAGGTCCGTAAGCGTGCCTTAACATTATAATATTTTCGACATATACATGTATACCTTATAAAAAAATATTGTTCGGAATATTCATTTATCTGGACGCGAGAATATATCGTTTAAATTTTTAACTGTGAAAAGAAATGAGATTCGCAGACGCGAAATATATATGTATATATGCAAAGTACACGCGTAATCGTAGAGAATAGCTTCGAAGATGCAATTAAGCGTGCACGAAAGAGTTATCATGAAGAATGCATTTAATGACGAAAGACTCGATCGATGGAGGGGGGTCCTTCACGGCAAATGAATAATTATTAGATTAAAAGATATTAACATAACAATTAAAGTATTTACGAAGGGTCGCGTATTTACGAAGACTGAAACAACGTATAAACTTATTCCCTATCAATCGTGTAAACACTGTAAACCTATACACGCGATCCAGCGGATCGATTGTTTCTTTTTTTTTCATTTGTTTCGAAGAGCAAATATAAAACGAAATCCTCTCGTCTTTCTCGGCAGCTTTCGTTCGCACCAAGAATACCTCGCGATATCTTCTCTCGCGATCGCTCTTGTTTTATACTCCCAATTCCTCCTCGAAGTCTATCTTTAATTAAATATAATTTCTTATCGTATGCATATAAATTTGTCATATACATTTGTCGTAGTGTAATAATTAATTAGTGTTTACCAGCCTATAGAATGTGCGATTTTCGACGTTTACTCGGTTCTCGCGAATCAAGTAAGACGGTCGAAAGTCAAATAGCCAGCGTAAACCTCATCCTAAGGCTTCCAGTTCCTCTCGCGCGAGAGAATTGATCGCTTCGCAGTTTCTGAAGTACCGACGTTCCATTTCCGACCATTACTTCGCTCCCGCTCGTCTAATTGCAGCCAATCAATCTGCCGATAACTATTATACGCCCCTTCGAGCGAAATCGTTACACCCTCTCGCATATATGCATACATATACATATACATGTCTCTCCTCTCTCGTACGTATATACACACAGGCGTTTACATTATTATCATAAAAACAAAATATAATTGAGATTTGTTATATACGAGTATAAAAAACTTCGTTATGCGTTTTCGCCGCGTTATATATCATATCTCGTGTAAATTCTCTCATCATCTTGGTGATATTTATCGTCGTCATATTTTGTATTATATACGTTTCTCTCCTCTCCTCAAGATCAGTGTTCTTCGGTCATTTGTTTCATCGCGTTGATTCGCGGCCTCTAGCTAGTCTACTTATGTGATAAGGTTACGATTTCTCTCTTACGCCGGAATCTGGCGTAAATATATAATTATATGTATAATATTAATATGCCTTTATAGAACAATATTTCGAGATGAACTCTCTCCGTATTTTCTTACGAGTATGTCTTAGCCTTGCGTGAACGTGCATCACACATCACGGCGAAAGAAGACACTGCGTACATGCGGCAAATCAGGAAAAGGAAGAAAATAGTAGGCACAAGAGAACGCGACGTTCTCGAGCACGGGAAATATAAAGTCTATCATAAATATTCTGCTCATTATCTTTAAAAAAATGAAGCAATTATTTCAGTCTATGATGAAAAAGAAATATAAAAAATTGTGCCTTATACCGCACTTTATATATGACGCATTATTCTTTCGCTTTTCGATCGTAAGATAAAAATAATTGTATTCGAAATATCAATATGATAAAAGCAGGATTCTAGAATAAAAATTATTTCTTCAGCTATATTTTGCTACCCTCGAGGAAATTGCCATTTATCGATTACTGATGAAGACCGAGAAAGGAGCGCGACTTCGCCACGCCAACGCAGAAGTCATAGAAACTTGATGCTGAGCCGCGGGGGTCATTGTTCGCTAACCCGCTCGATCGCGAGAAGAATGGGTCCCGATGTATTCAAGTTTGATGTTTACCCACTGGGACAAAGCGTTGTCATTGTTTTCCCATCGATGCTTTACACTCGAACCGAAAGACCCGGCCTCGCAAGCGAGTTAACGAAAAAAAGGATATCATGAAAGTTGAAACATAGCAGCACCGGTTTTACGGGTTATTCCGAAACCGTCTCGAGTTTTGCCTCTACACGACGCATGGGAAGCCGAATATAAATCGAAAGGAAAAAAAAGAGACAACATTAAGGAAGACTTTGCTCACTAGTCTAGTTCGCGTGTGATTGTAACAAATACTTTCGACGAATCCTCCACGACGACGCAGCGATTTACCAAATTGCTCGGTCTTTCAACCTTCACGATCCGGATCACAGATCCGCTCAGTGAACACAATGGGCGCGTTCAGCAGACACAACTGCTGCACAACTGTTGAGTTTGTCTTATCAACATTCTGCGTTGATTGGTTGGTTCTAAAAGTAAGAGTCAATCACGTTCGACTGCTACTGAGCGGTTTGGTTTGCTGAACGCGACCAATGTCCCAAATCGGAACATATGGCCAACGTCTTAAAGACGTACGTTATATCACAAGACGTCTTAAAGATGTTTTAATGATATCTTTAAGACGTCAAATGTCTCGATTTGGGACATGCGTGTTGTCTGGGTGATCACCCGTCGCATCTTTCCTCGGTTTCAGTCTTCTCTTTCGGCAACCTCGCTTACATCTTACATGCAAGGAGAATTATCGGGCTTACACGTTTTCTTCCTTCCCCGTTCCAACTTCGAATGCCGAATACAGAAAACGTCTTCGGCACCGTTTCCCTATCCTCATTCTTCCTGCCACGCGCGCGCGCGCTATTTTCCCTCCTGTCACCTGAACGTGCGTTCGCACATTCGTGCGTGTGCATTATAAGCATGTACATCGGAGAGGAGTGTCGCGGAAGAATATCGACGTGCTGTTGAAGGTAAATCGAATTGACGACAAGAACGACGACGTTCCTCGTTCAGCGCCTCCATTTCTTCCCGCTCGCTTTGTTCGCCGCCGTCGCTACCGATGCCGCTTCGATGCACAATCCCGGCGTGTACGGAGATGCGTGTTCGCGCAAGCTTATCGAGTCTTCTTCCTCGTTTCCCCGCGCGGTCCCAGCGCGTTAGCCGCTGGCGAGAGCAACCCTAAGGCGAGGCAGACGATGGGATCGCCATCAGAGGCGCCGGCGGCAACGCGACCGGTATGTGGTAATATTTACACTGAGGTCGCATGCACGCGCCCTTCACTGCGTCCCTGCACACTGTTACGCGGTTCTCAATCACCTCCACGTTTTCTGAAAATTTACACAGAGAATTCAGATCAGTCGATTTCGCATATATAATTATTATAATTAATACGAAAACAGTCCACTTCCTTCCGTTCTCAGAGACTATAGTGTTCAAAAATAATGTTCCAATAAGATTCGAGGTATCCATAGTTCTTGAGTTGTAAATGTCAAAATCAAAATCAAAATGTATCCACCAATTAAACCCATAGAACCAACCCGGTGAACACAATGTCCCGTTGCACAATGACAATACGTGTCGTCTGAGAATAAGCTCTATTGTCCAAATTATAAAAATTATAAGAATTATAAGAATTATTATTTAAAAAACGTTACATAAACATATTTAAATGTACAAACTATTTAATTTAGATAAATGACGGTATACAAACTATTTAATGTCCAGAAAAAAGCTTTCAAAAAATGCCGCGGACCTTGATTGCAATATTCATCGAGTAAGAGCGCAGCGCATAAATATTCTCAATCGTTCAACGGCATCAAAGGAATTCATGTAAATTTCCAACGATAGAAATAATGCTCGTTATTCAAGTGTACATATTGTCCGCAATTGATTGTGCAAAAAGTATCGCTAATTGTTTGGAGGAACTGAGAGGAACGCTTTCTCGTTCACATCTTGAGTAACGTTGGCTCATTATCACGAATAGAATCTAATTGACACAGCAGCTTGACAAAAGGGAGATTCTCATTACATCCACAAAGATCATTCGCGTGCTAAACGTGAAAGCGAAACCATAGCTGTAACGACGGCATATAATAATGCGGAGGATAATGAAGGCGATCGACACCGCCAACGTTGACGACGCGACGTCGCAGAGCCGAAGTATTATAAAATAAAAGCGTGGAACGACAATCGAGCTCTTTTCACAAGCGATAAAACCGCGAATGATTTATTGTTCGTAATTGCGACGCGTCCCGCACGCAAGATTGGCAAATTCGTGTGGAATCGTATGGATCGGCGAACGAAGGACAAGGCCATAATCCGCCAGACTCGCTGCTTGCGGGAGATAGTTCTGTCGCGCAGGAATTTCAATAGCCGAATTTCTGCCGTCGCTCGACGCTTACTTTACCGAAACTGTCGATTTCACCGGGAAATCTCGTTACTGATATCAATCTGTGTGACCGAAGAGAAATTTGAAAATCGCCAAAGCGCTCGATGAATGTCAATTGAACGAGTCAAGGGTTTTCTACGAGATATTAACTCGTATTCTTACTGTACATTTAGTAACAAACGTTATCGTATGATTTCACATTTTAACTTTTTAATATTAATCTCTCGGTCAGTGAAATGTATAAAACCAAAGAGAAGTAAAAAGATATAAAAACACACAAAATGAATTTAACATATAATCCAATGTCGAAGATGAATCATTTTTAATTAAATATATCGGAGAAAAATACATAATTAAACGCGACAACATCAATGTATTCTTATAAAATATCACAATGAAAGATACGCGTTTGTATCTTAAAATTATGATTTAAACGTGGAACATTTTTTTCCTCCCACGATAGTCTCCATCACTTTCACGCAAACTGATGGCACTTATTTGGAATTGAATTATGCATGATCAGTACTTCCCCAATAACGAATATAACTCACCGTCACTAAGATGAATAAACTTGCAGGCGGGACGGTTGCACACTTGTCGATTAAAATCTTGGCACACCGGGAGGGTGTCCAGTAACTGAAAGAAAATGTGCCAGATACTCTTATAGCGGATGAGATCGGCAAACGGTGAGCGATTTGCAAAAAAAAAAAAGGAACTTATATGGTACTTCACACACATACACACACGTGTGTTCCTGCAAGAGTCACTCACGCATGTTCTTTCTCTCTTTCTCACTCATTCTCTCTCATTCTCTCTCCCATTTAGGATTGCTCGGAATACCAATACCCGATAATTTAATCCATCTCACAGTATCGAAATGGATTTGAAATATAATATGCTATAATAACATTATACATTTATTCTCATACTCGTTAATCACAAAATTAATTTATACATGCAAGGCAATCTTATAATCATTATATAGATAAGTGAGGAATAAACGTCAGAATAAACATCAGCGCGCCGTTCACTAATTTTCACTAAATATTGTTTTCGTGTACTTTGTGTACTCATTGGTATTGTCGATAAACCAAAAATACCAATAAAATATATTAATTGATCTGCAAGGAACTATAAAGTATCCATTATTCTTCTTCCTTTTTCTTATTTTAAACGTAGCATATCGATACACGATTTTCACCATTTATATATTAATTAAAAATATCGGGTGTCTTGGTACATTTCTAAGCATTCCTACGATCACCGAGATCTCTCGCACAACCATACACTTCAGATTCTTCAGTGTTAGAGCATATTCATGGTTTATTACATGCTCTAGAAGACCCGTTTGTATATGGATATTAATTAATTGCTACCAATGTACGAATAATCAGCGCAGTCGAATTGATATTCAAGACGATAATTTCTCAAGCGACATTTTTCTCGCGTCGTGATCGATTATTTAAAAATGAAAGACGAAGTAAAAGACCGCCGAGTATTCGCACATACGAATTAAGTGATAAATTTGCAGTAGAACTTTCGTTTCAAACAGGACATTTCCTATTATGGTATGTATATATTGTGGTGGTAAAATTAAAATAAATCTAATCGACTGCAACAGAGTCTTGCATCTAATCGTGTTAACTCTACCGAATGGATACATTAACGGTTTGCCGGGATTTGCAAAATTGGCTTGATTTGGGCTAAAATTAAGGGAATTCGTATTATGTTTATAACGCGTGCCGGTTGTGTGTGTGTGTCTGTATGTGTGTGTGAGAGAGACACTTTCGTTACGCTAATCATGATATTCCGGGTACAATGTATGTAGGGAGCGCGCCTAAAAACAAGGATATTTGATTCGCAAATTTCATCGAAAATTCGGGAAAATTAAAAGTCTGTGATTCAATTAAAATATTCAGCATAGTAATTGTCACGTTCGAATATTAATTTTCGGTCGCGATACACTCGACTGCACTTTCATGCGTGATTACTTCGCAACGTACATATCCTATGCTGATGAACATTGTACAGAATTTGCGAATCAGGTTTGTTGGAAGCCCTCTTCTCGGCGGGCCATTCAGGCATAATGACTAGACTGAAATTTTAGTGTTAACAAAATATGGGAAAACAACAGAAAAATCTGGCAGGAATGTACGAAATTCTCTGCGCCTCGCTCTCTTTTTCCTCCTCTCTCCGTCACTCGTTTCCGATCGAAAACGATGCTGGACATCGACATAATATAAACCCGGTTTGCGCGAGATAAGAGCGATAATTACATATATAAATGTGTGTATGTATATATATAATATGTACGCACATACTACGCGACTGCGTTTATAGATATATCTAGCGGAGACAAGAAAATGTTCCGTGTTGAAGTTGTTTCTCGAATCGCAAGCGAGCAATATTTTTCGCGAGCGCGAATATAATTCCACATTTAACAAATGGCAAATGGAAGAGAGAAAGACATAAATGCGAATTATAGAACATTGGCTATCGAAAGAATACGATTAAAGTGAACCCAAGTGAAGCGGAAACTCCACCCAGCTACGCACAGCTACTACCCGTTCCTTTTATTAACCCATCGGCAAAAGATGTATGCATATTATATGTACACACACACACGGAAACACACACGTACACTCGTATCTAGAATAATTATTCGTATATCCGAAATATATATAGGAGACAAATGCAGCAAATAGATTAAACATCAAATTCCAGAGTACGGTTTTCGTGTTAGCAAAAACGTTAGATCAAAGCATTAACAACCTACCAGACAGATATATATATGAAAAAATAAATTTAAACAAAAAAATTATTAAAGAAACGAAGTATAATCGCGCGAAAGTATACCATAGGCTCACCATAGAAGCGTGCAAAATATATGAAAATGTATCACGAAAAATGTAAACGCTAATAACTTATTTTGTCGTGTAACTCTCGATAATCTCGGCAAAAGATTATCCTGCGCACTCGTAATAATCATATATAATAATAATAAGAAGGAAGTTAACGAAAGTTATAAAGAAATCTTAAACATAACAGTAATAAAAATTATAATAGTCATAATAGCATTAATAGCAACAGTATAATAATAATCGTAATGATAACGCTAATAATAAGTGGTTTAACCATAATATTAACCATTATATAATTATAATAAACAATTCTTGCAATTGCATAAGAGATAACTCGCTACGAACACAGAGTCTGGTCATGCAAATAATGGCCCGGGAGAAGGGGGGTATCGTTGCTTGGGTGATCATCGGTGTTACTCGAAATGTCGATCGTACCAAGTGTGATTAAATGATCGAATCTCGCGACGACGACGGAGGTGACGACGAGCAGTCGTGTATCAGCGATGATAATATAATATCATCACCCAAGCGTTAATGTGCTGCCAAAAGCCAGCTCACCATCGACTTTGGTTCGCGTGCGTGAATTATGAGACCGAAACACACACATCCACTCACTACTGAAGCTACGGAAGAAAAGAGTCCTGCAAATGATCCACGTCAGCGAACCAAAGTGATTTAGAGTGGCCGGGGGGGGGAGGGGGGGGGAGGGGGGGGGGGGGGGGGGGAAGAATTGGATAATCAGCAATTATATCGGCAATATCGTATAATATGGATGTGGGATGTCGTAAGCCGTCAAATTAATAATATTCTACTGCAAATAAGTTCAACACACTATGTCAACTGCGACTCCGCAACCATAACGACAGAGCTAGCCAAAAATATGGGTAAGAAACTATATATTCGAGATAGATGCGCAGCGATCGGTAGATCCGATCGTTTTCCGTGCGCGGGGAAAGCCTTGTCAAAATGGAAATGATCATTGGTTTCGAATAACGGTTCGGACGTAAAAGCTTCGCACGCGCTTCTTTATTCCATGCCCATGTATACTATATTCTGTGCCTCACGGCAGTTAATTGCGTCGAAAGCAATCAGTGTGCAAGCGTAAGAGACACGTTCTTTGACCAAGTAAGCGGAAATGAGCGGTCCAACTGAAAGCTGCGTGTATTTTTGCTCTAAATCAGTGACAAAGATCTCAACTCTCAAATTGATCTTCGAGATCGATCATCGGAGGCAGATATCTGTTCTTTAAAATTACTCGAATTCTGTTTACGTCAGTTCGCTTCGACTTTTTGGCAAGGATAACATTACCTTTTGCAGCTATATGCTAATTCGAAAAGCAAGAGCACAAACGCGTTACTCATAAACGTCCTAAATGGAAAAACAGTGTTATGCGTCAATGTTCCGTCGCGAAAGCCGGCTCTTCTACAGCACTTTGAATCTACACGTCGTAAATCACGCCATTGTCATTGCCCAATGAAAATATGGACAGCTCCGGCGAAATAATCGACTTCTTCGGAGAATTCGAGATATTTTAGTATTTCGAATAATTATTCGACAAACTCGTGCACGCGCACATTTAAATTCGGAAATTATGATAAATATTACGAATTTCGTGTGTATGTCAACGCGATGCATGCGATACCAACCAGAGGATACGAGTTGTCATAACTGCACTGTTTCAAAAAAGATATAGATCGAATAATTGCTAAAACTTTCGTTTAACGTGATTAGCTTAGTTGCACACTTTTTAACTCGAAAACAATAAAAATACTTGATATTAAAACTAAATTAAAAAACTTTTTAAAACTCTCTTGATATACAAAAAGGTGTGATATGTATATGTATATATATATATATATATATATATATATATATATATAATTATTTTATAATTTTATAATTTTAACCATTATATCTCATACTATAAAAAATAATTTACAGAGTATGTATAATGCGATCTATATGTTTATGTAAAAAATCCATTATCAGAGAATTTAAAATTTAATTCTTAATAGATTTATAACTTAACATCTTCTTGGGAGAAATTTAGGTATTTCTAACAAAAACAGATAGACTTACTATCTCCGAAATAAAAATCATCCAACTATACTAATTGTAAGCGATTTAGAAAAATTGTGATTAGCAAGAATTATTGTAGCAAGAGAGATTATTTCCACATATATTATCGAAGACAAGTTTGCGCAGAACTCAGAAATGTATTTCATGCCTTCCGGTTTCTCAATACGCGCTCCCTTAGTATTGTAATATTAATGAGCATGCAGTATACACGCCCGACACTCGTAACAGCTGTCCGTATCGTAATTGCTATTTGCGGTAAGATGCACTGCGAGAGAAAAAAATAAACAAATAGATATTGAAGCGTACAAGGATAAAAGTTGCTCTCAGACGTAGCATTAGATTCAGTCGTAACGAATACAAAGAAATGTTTAAAAGACATCCCGACAATATCCTCATCCACAAATAACGCGCAACGTTAATCAGACAAGCGGTTCAAGACAATGGCATGATAGATATATAATAATATATATATGTATATAATATATATAGATACATGGCAAACCGTTTAATGGCAAAAGTACTAATCATACTAATTACTGTATAAGAAGCGTGCATCTCTTTCTTCGTGAACAGGTTTATTCGTGTGTGCACGTTGTATAAGTGTGGGTGTGTATGTCTGTTTACTGTGTGTGTGTATATATATATATATATAATATATATACGTGTGTGTGGGGGGAGGGAGGTGAGGGCAAAGAGGGGCGAAGGTGACGACAACGCTTTCGAAATAGCATAATAATAATTATTGGTATAATAATAATAGACAAACACCAGATAAGGCAGTGGTTATTCGCAGTTATAGTTGCGGTGAGCAGTCGTGAGGGAGATGCCCCCGAAAGCTACGTGTTATAGCCAAGGTTACCGAGAGATGCGGATTATACAACGTTTCGCTCTTCGGACAGAGAAGTAAACATCAATTTTCCTGCTGCCTAAACAGCGCACGAGTAAAGAAGAAAGCTTGTTCCATTCATCGAGCGATATCCAAGGATAACATCCTTTTCCCTCGTTAACCTTGAAGGTTAGCAGCAATTAAAGTTCGAACTTGCATCAAAGCGCGCCACGGAATTTCCGACTTTTAAAATCCAAAATTATTCCGCGGGATCGATCTATAGAGATAAGAAAGAGACGAACGTTGTAACATGTACAAGATTCATCATTCGCGCAATGTTGTAAAGAACAATGCAACAATGACGAAGGTAATAACGTACGGATTCCCTGAAGTTCAATTAGTGAAAATAGTCGTGGCTTCTTGCTACTGCGATCTTCAAGGAATCGCATGCCGAGCAGAGGGGCCAGCATGGCGATACACATGCACGCTAAAACTTCTCTCACCTGGTTACCCGAACGGCGCTTGTGATGCAAATTCGAGACCGGATAAAAAACTGGTTACAATAATGAGTCTACCTGTCCGCAGCTGTCTGTGTAGACGACACAGTGAGCGTTTTGGGGGACCATTTGGGCCCCGACAGTGGCTAAGGCTGCTAAGGCGATCCACATGCAGCAAACGAGGCAGTGTTCGTACAGTATTTTTTTTTTCAAGTTTGGTAGTTTTTTTTTGGTGGTCGTTCATTACCACAGTTGGTTGAATTCGGTGGAGAAGGCACCAGATCAAAGGAGACACGCGTGGAGCGTGTCCTCGGAGCATCCAGGTACATGTACGACAGTGAGATCGAATTCGTTTTATCGTTCAGTTCCAAAATTTTTTTTATGCATGTCATTTATTTAATTTTGCGTCATTGTTATTATTGTTATTTTTTTTTTTTAAATTAAGCACTCCACGAAGGAACATGATGAGTCGTCGGTTAAATTGCAGTCGCAGCCGTTCGTCGTCCCGATAAACGCGGCGCCGGGCCGGTACGCGAGTAACGAGTGAAAAAGCGCGAGAAAAATGAAAGCGTAAATTACGGAAAACGAAAGTGTAAATCGTCAACTTGTCGTCGCGCCCAACGTTTATTTATTTTTTTTTTTCAAGTTCGTTTTACACGCATGGTCGTGCAAACGAGGAGGGAATTTCCGAGCGTTGGTTGCCACGCGTGTTATGGAGCGCGCGAACGGTATGTGTGTATTCGAGCGCGCAATATTATACCCATTTTAAATTCGATGAACGACGGATGCATGTACCGGGGTGTGCCGCACAGACATTAATTCCGATTTTGTCCACGGGGGCATCGAGATTTGATGGGCGGGCATCGAAATAATGCGGCGGCAGTGCACACATACCAAGCCAGCGTTTCAAGAACATACGTATATGTTCATTATAAATAGTATATAACATGTGTGTGTGTGTGTGTGTGTGTGTGTGTGTGTTCGTGTGTGTAAATATATATATATATATATTGAAAATGGAAGATTACATGTAGAAGTATGCACGATCAAATAGAGGCAAAATTGGGAAAAATCAATCAACCAGTCGGACCGAAGCGCGTGATAAAGCGGAGAACAAGAACGCATGTGTCAGGTCGCCGCCACCCATCCACGAGTATATATATCATGTGCATGTATATTATATATGTATAATCGGTATTATCATATCGTTTATTTTTTTGTTTTATTATCGCGGGCCGCCATTTTCGAATCGCGCGACAATGTTCGAATCCGTATATCGTTTTATTTTGTTTATTCGTTTGCCAAATATTTATCAAACGATTCAGCGTGGCCACCAACGAACGAAACGAGATCGGCGATTGTGAGAAACAAAAAAAAAGGAGAAGAGGGAAGAAGGAAAAGCACCGACAACCCATCACCGTAGTTTCGTCCATGATTGGTTAACAAACGCGAAAAAAATGATTGACGATTTTGCATCGAGTTTTAAGTGGCGTGCGACCAACGATATTGACGATCCGTGCGTACGCGTGTTATTATTACATAGGTATTTGTCGTTTATCGTGCGACGCAGAGGATAATTTTACGGATAGGCGATAACGAACGTTTGTTTTTAAATATTGATTAATAATGTGGCGTGTTGATATTTTTTTGTCGCGAAGATTTTCGACATACGAGCGGGAGAGTTGTCACACAATCGCCACATGAGTGTAATTCGATCGAGGCGAGGCGAGGCAAGGCGAGGATCGTGAATGGGAGCCATCGTATGGATCGTGGGTGTTTCAGGATTCATCAATTAGAGGATTGGATCGGCGCCACGTAGGCCATCACACAGGACGTCGGGGATTGCATCGGTCGGGTCGGGATAAAAGCGTCGGCAGGGGTAGTGGATCAAACGGTATGCACATGGTGAATTTTCGGTTGAAAGACGCGTGCGGTGGGTATCCAGGCGAGGGCAAGCATGAAACAGAAAGTTGAAAGAGAGACCATGAACGATCGCGCTTCAACATGCACCGGCGGTGGCGTGTGTGTATGTATATATATATACGTGTGGTACATATATGTATTTGGCTGGTACACATTCGTCTCGTACAGAGCCTGTCGTTAGAAGTCGCACGCGTACGCCGATTCAATTCTTGCGCTGCAAACGAATGAATAAGTATATATAACACTGCATAGTATATTAAACTATACATAATGTCTAAAAACCGTGGCTGACCCCCAGCGGTTAATAAAATAGCCACGGGCAGCGAATCCTTCGAACGAGTACGCTCTCTCGTGCATTCTTCTATAAAGCTTTGCGTTTCAAGTACACCGTGTTCGCATGCGCTAGTAGTAAGTGTCTATATCGAGTTTTGTCGAGGTGACAGTTTAACCAGGCAAATAGGTACAGATGACTTCCCATTTGGAGCAATTGATGCATTCCCAGAAAGTATCGAGCCCAAAATCTGTGCAAATCAAAATCGCTTCGAGCAAAATTGACCCAAATCTTTTATCCTAATTTTTTAAAATCCCTTAGCCCATTTTTCAATGCATTTAAATTTTTTTTATCAACTTGAGATATAATAATAACTGAATGAAATTGAAGAGATTAATCTGAAAGTTTAATCTTTTTAAACTTTGTTCATTAAATTACTCTTCCAATTCGTTTATTTTACCATTTTGTTCCCAGATCTCAAATTACTGTTTTTTCTCTAACTCTGTTAATTATCGTAATAAACATTTTTAATTAAAACATTCTATCAAGATAAAGATAGATTATTTATTCGCACTTTCCGCAGATATATCGCAACCTTTCTAGAAATTTAAATATCCTCGTTCGCAAATTTGATTTTCACATTGGTCTCCGGGGAATGCCCTTAGCACGCAAATCGGGGGCTACTTATTAAACTAGTATACGTTGTACGAAAAAGACGTAGAATGCTTAGGAAAGCACATATAAAATCCGTATCTCCTACAGAATATGTTTTGTGCCAACACTCTATAAGAAAGTAGTAAATTAAATATATTATAGAATAAGTACAATTAAATGATGATGGAGCTAAAGCTTGCATTATGTAATACAATAAAGTGCTACTGCGATACTTACATTGGAAAGAGTGCTGTGCATGTCGATTTTTTAATATCGGCGCAGGTATGCGGGTATGCAAGAAGCGTCGCTTGCGTTCAAATTCTTTAGCGCAGAAGAAGATAGACAGCGATATATTGATTATTATTAAATGGCGAATAATCTGGTAAGGATCATGAAGATGGCTATATTACAAAAGCACATATAACTTTTATTAGCCACAAGTATAGAGCGCAGCAAGTGACTTACTCATATTACAGTACAGCAGAAACTACTACTAGAATTTCCGCGGAAACCGCGCGGTTTCTCTTCGGGTTCTGTCGATATAAAGTGCTTCAACGCGCAACAAACAAAACAAGCAGTAACTAGATCGCCGCCGTTCGACCATTAATAGTGGGAGAGACCAATCACGCTGAAATGTGCACTTTTTGCGCGTATATCCGTCATTTGCATTTTCGCGAATCACTCGTTGTATCCGGACGATTAGAACGCGATAACAAACTATCGAATCGTCGCGAATATGAGACTGCAGTTCGGAGGTTAATTTGCTCCATGCGTGAGCGCAGAACAATAAACTTTCGTTTTATGTATTTGCGTAATGGCGTTTGCTTACTCGACACGCGTATACGTATGCAGTCGCAGATATTGCATTCGTCAAATTGCATCGGCCATCCTGAGCTCTTTTTTTTCAGACGGCTGCGCTACCTTCGTCGCAGCCTCAATATTGCGCGCGGCCAAATAGGGATCGTTCGCAATCGATCGGGTTCGTGGCGCGCGTTTGTAATCGCAGCGAAATTATGCCGACGATGTAAAAAGAGAAGGTAGTCCACGTTATTTGCCGATTGCGATTCGCTGCGAAATGGCTCTGCCCGCCGAACATGGCGGAAGCGGCAAACGAAGCGCAACTAGAAGCAGCTAGCGAAATCATTTTGCTGCGATTAAGGGCCAGTTCCACAAATGTCGGTTAACTCTTAACCTCAGGTTAACTTATCCTTTGTTTCTTTCTAACGTCCCCCTTAGAAAGAGACGAAGAGTAAGTTAACCTAAGGTTAAGAGTTAACCGACATTTGTGGAACTGGCCCTAAGTACGAGGCTGTAACTGACAATACAGATAAATTTTTACTTTTTAAGTTCTTTCCACAAAATTATGTTACTGTTGCAATATAAAATAAAATAAAATAAAATACGTTCAAGATTTATTACAGCCTTCTCTCACTCTCCCCCCCTCCCCTCTCTCTTTCCGTAAATTGTAATAAATATTATGCAAAAGAGACCAATTGATAAAAATGTCATTTACTGCCTCTTAACTTATCACGCAGTTGCGTAGCATCGTTACGACCTGCGAAGATCAATGACTCCAACATCGCGATGATAAACTGCCTCTGAAATAAAATATTATGTAATAGTGTGCAAAGCGATCACGTTTTGGAGCTATGATCTTCAGCTTTTTCGTCAAGATTTTATATTTACAGGAGGCTCATTGTGCCAAGCATTATGGAAGAGCTCATTAGGCACACACGCACATCTTTACGCAGGCTTAGCAATGAGTAACAAAGAAAGCTGGAGAGGAAGCGAGAGGAACGCAGGATGATGAAGTGAGGACATATCAGAATATTTGAAAAAGGTCGCAATAAGTGAAACGAGTCCGTTATATCACATGCTTTAATTACCAATATCGGAATAACTTTTATTTTGAACAATTCTCATATTCTATTTTTTTCTCGATCCAAAATTCCAAATCGTCTCCCGGAAGTACAGAAGCCGTGTACTACGAACGTAGCGTAAATAATATCGGATTTCATCAAGGCGACGATAACGCGAATCTATAATTACCAGCCGTGCCTTAAACCTCTTTCGTTCACGGCGTACAATCACCGACCGAAATCAACGTAAATAAAAAACTTATATCGCGTCTCCCAAAATTTGTTCTTACCCCACGTTCGAAATATACGACTTGCGAGAGCACGATAAAACGCGATAAGAGCGCCGACCTTCTTCTCGATGACGATCAACCATCTTTGCCGGGGAACGGAGCTTGATGTGGCGATTGTATAGAATCGAATAGGAATCGAAAGGCCAAGGGATCGACGTGTGATCGGGAAGATACAGATATTAACATATCCAAATACATATCCTCCGTGCCTCAAGAATGTCGCAACTAAAGCGCGGGAAAAGCTGTGAGGGTTTTGGAAAGGGGGAGGCGTAGGAGGTGGAGATTACAGGGAACAAGACGAGAAGAAGAGGACAGCGAGTCGTGAGTCATACGGTACTCTCTTTTTTTTTACGGTGTTCGCCATAGTAAAAGCGGCTAACATCTACGTGGTCTTAAGAGGACTCGCGTGCTTGGCGTAACTCGCGTGCTCTCGGCGAGTGAGAAATCATCGCGGATCGTAGGAAAATTAATTGCAACGATACGTAAATGAGCAATGATATAACAACGGCAGGAATTTCGCCAAGGGCACGCAATAATGAAAGAATACGTCGAAATTAATATAAGTGTAACTGATCCGCGGGAAATTGCGATCGGCGTGACGTCGCACTGATCGCAGCGGGTACGTAAACAGCGTGATATAACACTGAAAGAAAATAGTAATACAAATTTTAATTGGAAAAACGTTTAACAGAAAGTGGTTACGATACAAGCACTGAGTCGAATAGATTCCGAATGAGAGGAGATTAAAAACAAGGGAAGCAGGAAGCGAGGCTAAGACTGTGAGCAATAATGGGCGCAATATCGAATAATACACAAGTACATATATATATATATATATATATATATATATATATATATAATATATGTATAAATATAAATATTACAAGGGATTAGCGAGTCTCTCGGGAAGTTCTGTTTCACTTTTCTTTTTATCATAGAAAGAGATGAAATAAGAAGAAGCATTAATAAAACAAATATTCATGCATTTCTCAAGCATTATTATTACAAATACTGGCTGACTCCTTGACAAACCCCGTGAGCGTGCACGCGCAAAAAAACGCAATTCGAGACCGATGAGATCGACTACATCTCTCTATCTCGAGTCGGCGCAAGCTGTCGCGTTTCATCACTTTTCGCCGTGCCTCGCGCGAGGACGATGGTTAAATCCCGATCGCATCGACGCACACACATAAACGCGCGAGTACACACAACACGATGGTGAATACGAACAAAAGAATTCGGACAGACTCAAAGTAGACCCTGCGCGCGCGTACAATTGTTGAAGATGCGCACGGACTTTTGCATCTACACATTCCCGAGATCGTGCGTAATGTTACTCTTGACATATCGATATTACATATGTGTGAGCTCTGCGTATGTGTGTGTGTGTATGTATATATATGTTTACATACGTATATGTATAATAATGTACAATGAGAAGAATTATAAGAGACAGTACAGTACACAATAATAAATACTATCTGATGCGTGTATAGTTATAGTCGTAAAACGTTTCTCTCATTCTCATCATAATGTGTATTCGAACATGTGTGTATATGTGTGTATATGTGGTTATGTATATGTACAGATACATAGTCCACAAAATAATTTCCTGTACGTGTAATTAGTTCCTTGTGGAATATGTCCTTTCTTTCCTTTCGTTGCATCGCGTTAACTTATATGCAACAACGACAATACGATACGTGTCTGTGTGTATATATATATGTAATTTATCTTAATAAGGGTATATAAATATAATTATATATCGTGTAAGTTTCTTCTTTTTTTTTCTTTATCGTAGTGCTTCGCTTCCGCGTCGCATGTCTGAATAATGTAGGCATTTGTTGTATACGTGTTCTCTGTGTGCAATGGTGTATAGAGTGCAAGGGGAAGGCACTTCCGCTGTTTTGCCGATGTCACACCGAGAACACGGGATTGCGTCTCTCTCTCTCCCTCTCTCTCTCTCTCGCTTCTCATATCACGCGTACGAGACACCCCTACTCTAGTACATATCCCTTAAAAGAATACACTCTCCTCTAGTAAAATATAATGAACATTCCTCTTATGGAAGTACGTAGTAGCTTTGCGATAAAACAATCACAGTTCTAAGGAAACATTTTGCAACATTTGATGCAACAACGGCGGCGACCGATCGATCGCTCTTCGGACCGATCGCGTCGAGCCCAAAAACGCGATTCCGGGTTTTCGGTGTGAACTTAAAAAAATCAGCCACCCTCTCGATAATGTACGTATATAATTTGTAGACATCAAGTTTTTCAGGAACCCTAAAAGTGTATCGGTCCGTAATCGGTATTTCAGGCTCGATCCTATCGACTCTCCACTTATCCTTGTACCTTATAGAGCTGTCGTTAAGTCGAGTACGGAACTTGATCGCGCATCATCGCCGCGAATCCTCGGCTTGTCCAAGGCCGTTAGGACTTTGCTTATGGATTAACGTTATTATATCGCCATCTTCTCTCGAGGCCCTTTAGCGCCGATGACGTCACGTATGATACCGTGACGCGTGGCATCATAAGTACTGATCGTGAGTTCCAAGCTGACGCCATACAAGGCACTGAAAGGGCTAATCTTACTATACTCCAGTGCCACGCGCATGCGAGAACAGTGTGTGCGTCGTGTGTACATATGAGTGTAATACATTATATATTATCACATAGGACCGCCGCACGCGCGTTTATCCTAAGGATAGAAACAATTTCTTCCCTCTGGGACACGGCGCCTCAATAAATTCCCTTGGTCACTTGTAACAAAACGGCATTTGTCTCGAGGAGTTCCCTCGCGTGGCGTTCATTATGGAAGACCCCATGATACCCTTGAGAATTCTCGATTCTGACTTCAAAACAATATAATAATCACTTATAACTTATAGATTTTAGTAAAAATCTATCTTTCAAAACAAATAAAATTCGACGTTACAAACGTTAATTATAGAATAATTCGTCAATTATAAATGTATAAGTTATGAGCGTTTGAAAAATATGTATAGATTCTTCATTTCAATAGAAGAACAACTTTAGTTTAGACCATGGAAAAAATATTTATAAAGTAATTATTCGAATATTATCATATAATACGTTCATCATGTACAATTATATGTAAAGTCAAAAAGATTATAAGATAGTCAACGACATACTAAATAAGTAGGCGAATAAGAAATATTTTTATCTGAAATCTATAATTCTGTAAGAATGTTGTGTTTTGATTTTTAAATTACGTGCTGTGTGTGTGTGTGTGTGTGTGTGTGTGTGTGTGTGTGTGTGTAACAATTTACAGTTTTAATTATCCACAGATTATTCTGTGATGTTCGTTATTGTTAGAAGTTGAAAGTCGCTAGTCTAAAATCATAAGACAATCTCATTCTACAATCTTGTGCGTTTTCGGCATAGGTGACACTTTATGACCCTTTGGAAGAAGTTGTTTCTAATACCGCGGAAGAACCGAAGGAATTGTGAGGGAAAAAAATGTGCTTATTCTCCAATCATATCCGTATCTCGAGCTTTCGGGCCAGGAGGAGAGATACGACATTGTAATCTAAATAAAATTTCTTAGCAATTGCAATTTGCCACGTCACGACCAGGACCAGGATTAAAACTAAACTTTTACGAGAGAGATTTAAGATAAGTATATCGCGAACTTTTCGCATAGAGCGATAAAAGTACATTTCACTTGCATACGTGCCGGGATTCTCGGAAATACCTCGTCTCGCTCTGTTCTTCCGCGTTTTCGTGTACACAAATTCCTACCGTCACGTCGTACAATTCGTTCGCTTGGTTTTTTTTTTCGTGAAAATTACGATACGACCGGCCGTTTCGTTTCTTTGCCACTATACGTGCCAGCGAGTGTGCTTTTCATATATGTATGTGTATATATATAATTATATTTAATATATATGACACATATTATGTAAGATACATCATATGTTATATATTATATATTATTAAAATATATATTATATATATACACAAACATTTATATATATTATATTCGCATACAACTTTAACACATACGACAAATATCTTTCAATTTCATCCTGTATATAAAAAAAATTATTTACAAACGCATATATACATATATATGCTTATATGCACATATGTATATATGTTTACAACTATACATATGTGCATTTGGACTTAAACAAACTTTCAAATCACTGGCAGACACGTGAATGCGGACATGCGGAAGAGAGGAAAGTAAATGCCAGCGTGAATACGTCTCCCTGTGTTTTATCGCGTACGAATTGCGCTCTTTCAACTAACACCGCACAATCGCTTTTCTCTCTTACCGTTATATGCGCAAATTAATAAAAATATACGCAGTGTCTATCATGTAAGTCGTGTGAGTGTTTTAAGAGTAATGTTTGTGCGGTCGTGTACCACGATGCGCATGTGAACTCATTTTCTTCCAACCCTCGAGAGGCAATCGACGAGACATTTTCCCTTCCCGTCCCACCGCCTTCAAGGTTGGACCGATCAATTTTTACTCTCCCTCCTCTTTCTTCGTTCAATTCCACGTAAATACATCCGCATATCCCGCGGACTCGCCGTGTTTCTCTTTCTCTTTCTCAATTGTTTTCCGTACTTCTCTCATTCGGCTAAAATGGCTAAATGCATAAGCTCATAGGTCGCAATTGACGAAGTTCACTGTGTGCAACAGACTCCCCCGAATTGAATCCACCAGGACAGAAGAGTACGTTGTGTTCGAGCACGCTTACGCTAAATATAATAGATACACTAAGTATAAAACAAATAACTACCCTAATTTCTACGCATATTACATGACAACTAAGGGCCTACTGGAAGCGTCGCATCTTCCAGTCCAAATTTATACTCGATGTGCAAGGTGTTTTTAGGAAATATATGTCGCCATATACAGACATAATGTATATTCTTATATCTAACTAAAAAAAAAAAAAAAAAAGATAGGTCAAGTCGATAAAAATTTTAAAACAATTTTCTTTAAATATTAACAAATATCACGCACAAGTCACGTGTAATCCAAAATCTATTATGTGATAACGAAGAAAACAGTTTTCTGAATGCACTACGTAATGCTAAAATGTTAAAACCAATTTACTTTGCGCGATTTTTTTCTTATTTAACATTATTTAACTTCCTTCCAAGACGAACAAATAAAATAAAATTTTGAACATATTACTACAATATGTAAACAAGCAAACCGTGCTCTAATAAAATAATCTAACGTCGAATAATAATTATTTCAAGAACTCTAATCGCGAACGCTAATTAACACTATGGACTTAAAGGCAAGTATCGCACATAACGTGACATAGGCCGAGCGTCGTTTTTATCTTCCTTGTTTCGGACGTTATACGTTAAAATTGGACGAATGGCTATAACGAAAATTTGTGTAATTCCGAAATAAAAATATTGCAATGCCGTACTTACGGCGCAAGTTGACTTATTTACAATAATTTAGCTTATTAAAAGAACAAAACGGAGCCACGTAACGACACATAACATTTTCAATAGTTCTCTACAGTAAAACAACGCTAATTATCGGCAAAGTTAAAAACTATATCAAGTATGTCGCAAATCCCTATTATTCTAGAGGAAAAAATCAAATAGTAAAATAGATAATTAATGTAATTCAAGACTTCGGCCACGCTCAACTTTTCGCAAGCTCTTTCTCGCCTTCTTTCGAACGCAGTCTTTACCGGCAAGTCAAAATTTCCGGTCGAAATTAAATTCAGATTTATTTCGACGGAAATAAGATCGGAACGGTAGTCATGTCTCCCTCAGTCATTTAAGCAAGCATCAGGTTAATATAACGGGAAAAAATCCCGCACTTCCTCGCATCGTTCACCATTCTCTTCTGCAGTTGTACGCTTATAACGCTCCAAATGGAATTGGGTCAATAAGGCACTGTTCACCGACAATGTCTGACTAGAAAATGAATCTATTTTCGGAACTTGTTTCTTTATATCAGCATCTCTCGTCTCAGCAATCGCTCAACTGAATATTCTCTCCCTCTCGCGAACAAAGACCGATTTCTCGCTTTTTGAGCATCGGCGATAGAGATTAATATCTTAGGACTGCACTTTTGTTTTTCTACATTTTTCGTTCCATCGATGTAGTCGATGTAGTCGAAGATTTAAATACGTAATTTTTTTTAATAGTATCGAATAAAATTAAAGCTAACAAATTGCAATTCGATATTTTGTACATGGCGTATAAAGAATGTATATGTTGTACATACATTCTCTCTCTATCTCTCTCTCTCTCTTTCTCTCTTTAAAACATTTTTATCAGCAAAATATAGAAAAATCAAATAACAACGTATGACAAGAAGTTCACTGTCTCCACTTAATCTCCACTATGTAATTTATGCCGAAAAGTATAACATTCTAGGACTAATTCCCACTGAGTTATTGTAAACTAATATATCAAATATTCATTTAGCTCAATTTTATAGATTTAATGTATTTTATTAATCTTAAAAAGCTTTTTATTTCCACAAACGCTATTATTTCTAACCGTTCTTATCAATCTTACTGAGACTGAAACTACGAAACTACGAAAATACAATTGCGAAAGTCTATTTGGGATCGTAATAATTTTTACGATCCGTCATTCGTCTCCGCAATTGAACGCTAATCGTAAAGAGATACTCTAGAATTATCTAAAATGCTGCACGGCTACCGCGCGATTGGTAGCGGCAATCATCGTCCGATAGCGACTATCGCGGAAATCGTTCGCTCGTTCTCGCGAGGGAGAGAATGGAAGGTGCCCGAAGGAAGGAACGGCACTCTCGTGAGAAGAGACGAGTCCTCCCGTGCCCAGGCAAGGACGTCTTTACGACGTCTTCATTTTCTTGTACGGTTGCATAATCACCCCGGAGCTCACGGGGATCGCTACCTGCGGCTGCGCCGCTATCGTCGCCGGATTGCCCATCTGCGGTATCTGCGGTACACCCGCAGCCGCAGCCGCGGCCGCGGCCGCTACCCCGGGTACGCTGGCTACTCCAGGTAGAACAGCATACGGATTCTGGACATGGTGATAGGGCGAGGTCTGTACGGTCGCAGCGCCGGGTATCGACGCTTGGACATATGGATTCGGCAAGATCTGTTGTCTGATTAGGGAATATGGGTTTATGTGGGGGGTCGCTGTGGGCGGCGGTCTGGAGTACGCTAGGATACCCGCGGACAGCGGTGAGGTCAGGGCGCCCGGGATACCGGCCAGACTCGAGATGACGGGTCTGGGCGTCGCCGCGGTGGCTTGCAGACTGGCTGCCGCCACCGCGGGATTCCCAGCGGCCGCCGCGGCGGGATTCACGAGGTTTTGTTTGTTCAAAGCAACGCCGGTGTAATTAAGCGCGGCGAGCTGGCCGAGGCCGTAAGACTGCGAGGCTTGCGAGAGCTTGATGGCTTTAGCATAGTTTTTCTGAGCAACCTCTTTAGCGAGAGCCGCTGGATCGAGATGGGCTGGTAACCCATCTCGATAATGAGAGGCCATCCCGAGGCTGTTGAGCATATTCAGACTCGCCATATTAGAGTTATAATTGCTCATGGAGGTCATACTTGTTATCGGTGACATATTCGCCATGGAAGCCATGGAAGCCATCGAGGTCAGACCGGCCATGTTCACCACGCCGGGCATCGAGGTCAGACCGGCCATTGAGGTCAACGGGCTCATCGCTGGTGGCAACGTCAGCTGATTAATTTGGTGCTGCTGCTGCTGTTGCTGTTGATGTTGGTGTTGATGTTGGTGTTGGTGTTGGTGTTGGTGTTGGTGTTGCTGAACCTGCACCTGCTGCTGCTGCTGCTGCTGCTGTTGTTGCTGCTGTTGCTGCTGCTGCTGCAGCGACGATGGGCTCGAGTGATTCAATTCGGGGGAGTTACGCGCATTTTCGACATCGTGATTCTGCGTGGTAACCTGCTGCTTGTTACTGCTGTTACTATTGTTACTGTTATTGTCAGCAGTCGGAGGTGGCGGCGGCGGATTGTTGCAGGGATCCATCAGCACGCCATTGTTGGCGTCAGCGCAGTTATTGACTGTGGCGCCAGCGGCTCCCTGGGAGGAGGAGGATTGCACCACCATCGCGTGGTGGTTGCTTTGCACGTTCGGGGGTTGCACGACCGATTGGTTAGAGGTTTGGGTGGGTAGGGGTGGTGTTCCAGTGTACTCACATGACACAGGCACGAAGGGCTGCTGCAGCTGCATTAACTGTTGATAGGTCGTCGCACCGGTAGGCTGATAGACCGGCACGCCGGACTTGTCGGCCGCCGGTCGTTTATACGGAACCATCCCTTGGAAGGCCTGCAAAAAAAATTGCAAAAAAATTCGCGATTAGAACGGGTTTGTGACGTGAGCGGCGTGGCCACTCTCGAGCGGAAGCTTCCTCCGTGAAAGCCTCGACTCCGTTTTGGGCCAGAGATACGATATATTGTTCTCTTTTGCGTGCTCATGAGTTTTCTTGATCCAGCCGTGCAGGGGACGTCGGGTTTGACGTGGCCGAAAGGCCGACCTCTTTCGTCCAACACAATCGTAAATCGTAATTCGTAACAAATTAGTATTTTAAGATGAGTTGATATCGATGTTACAGTGATTCTTTCGTCTTCTTTGCAAAACAGCGATTAACGTCGCATGTATCGCAGCCGGGAGGAATTACGATGTTATCACTGATTTACAAAGAAACAATCGCTGCTATCTGCGAATTGCGAATTTAATGATAATGCAAAAAGAATTTTGTCAGTAGAATTTTTACATCTCGCTGCAAGAAATTGAAATCTCCTAGACAAATAACACCCCTGGATGGGAGGAGATCGTGTTAATCGCGAGTACAAACGGAGCGATACGCGCGAAGAAATGGATCACAGCATATGAATTATGATTCAATGTTTAGGTTCTGCACTTACAAAGTTCTCGTAGTAGAACGACCCGACAGACTTCATGTCCATCTGCAACAAAGACAGGATCGGTTTCAACTAATTTCGAGGACGAGGCGCGTTGCGTCTGTATAATTGGATTTTCGAGATGGGAAACGAGAAAGGGTCGTGTCTCAAAGAAACGAGGGGGACGGGGGAGAGTAGACGGTGACGCGGTGGAGAAGAGTGTTGGACTTGTGGTAGTGTGTAAAAGTTGTGCCGATGACGCAGCTTGCGGCGACGTTCCCAAACGACGACGTTTCGTTGTTGGATAACTGCAAAATGTTTCGTTCGTTCGTTCTTTCTTTCTTTCTTTCTTTCTTTCTTTTGCACTTTTCCTCTGTTTCTACTACTGGGAGCGTGTCAGAAAGACCAGCCATTGTTATATATCGAGAACCGTGCGCGGCTCGATTAAAGAGAGACCGTCGCCTTACATTAATAAACGATCAAAATACCAATCGGAAAAACTGCACTGTCGCCTTTTCCTATTAAGATTATTGCGAGAGCGAAGAAGCAGGAATCGCGCTGTAACAAAGTGTCGATGCTAATGTCCGATCTGAAAGCTTTTCGTCCATTTTTGCGGGATAAATGTGAAGACAAATGAATCGTTTCTCCTTTGCGAGCGAAACGGAGAGACTGAAGAGAAAGATACAAAGAGAAAGAGGGATAGAGAGATAGAGAGAAAGAGAAAAAGAAAGAGCAAGATCGAGAAGAGATATTAATAAAAGGCAAAAAGTTGGGCTTGGCTCGGAGAACAAAAGGCTTCGCGATACCGATACGTGATGCGAAAGTTGCACAACACGGATTCACGAAAGCTGGTAGGCTTGCGGTGATACTTGGTGAGCGGACACTTTGGTAAATCGTCTGCGAGAGGCAGACGCGTGCGCAACAAAGAGGGGAAAGCCAAATCAAAATCTCTATCGAGGTGTAAAACACGGTTCGAGTTAGAAGCTGCGGTAGACGAGATGCAAAAGCTCAGAAGCTGACTTATAATAAATTGGCCGGGGTGAAACATATTGTCACAGCGACACAGATACATACATATATGTATATGCGTGTTAACACGTGTTCCCGCGGCTTGCTCACCAACCAAGGACTCGGAGTCGCGTAACGACGCACGGATACAATTTTCAAGAACCGTGACTTTACGAGCAAACTTCCCGATTGCACCGCGAACGACTTCAAACTCGCCCGTATGCGCTTCGCGACTAAGAAAATAAACGTAATTGCGAAACGTTGCCAGTAAGCGTGTGCGCGAAAGCGAATCAGCGTCACACTGCGTTTTGTTTGCTTAAAAATGTGCAACTGGCTATCACGCAAGAGGCAACATGGCTTTCAGCTCTTTATCATTCGTACTGAGCGTTGCTGTCTACTAAGACTTCCGAAAATATATTGATATATCAAAACAAACGTAGCAAAAGTTTCCATCAAATTTTTTGCTTCTCCGATCACATATTAAGAATAATAAAAATAATAATAAAAATAAGAAAACAATAGTGCTTTAGAAATAATACACTTTAGAAAAAGATATACACTATAACAGCGTTATTCCTTTTAATCAATTTAAAAATGGCTATGCGCTAATCAACTTGACGTTATTATGACTTTTAAAAATTCAGCATAACCTTCTTTCTAATTATGACTTACATGTAAATTAGGCTATAATAAAATTCATTTAAAGTTTGCTTAAAAAGAAAGATTTGTTTGTCCTTTAGCTCTACAGTCAGAAAACTTTCGACTTCAAATTCACCAAAGAAAATTCGTAATTCCCATATCTTATGATATATCTTGTGTGTACGCGTACAGAGAAAATCCATTCACATTCGACTATACTTCGATATCATCACGTTTCGAAATTTTTGTTCTGAAATATTGATACATTTCTGCAACAAGAGTTTGCATTCTTATGAATTTATATGAATTCTATGCAGGCACTTCTTCTTTCTCTTCGCATATTGAAAACTCACGTACCGAAAATACCGAGAAGTTATGCGCGCTTTCTGAAGGAAGCCTTTATTTGTACAGCGAAAATCCATTTTCGTCTTGGCGTTCAGAGTTAGAAAGTTGCACATGGATAAAATTACGTCTCAAACCCGAACGAATCTGTCGATCGCGCTTCAGATGCTGATTGACAGTATTAGCGACGGAGAGATAGAGAGAAAGAGCGAGATATATACGTGATATGTATAATATATAAAGACAGAAGTAAAAGAAAGGGTAGTATTAAAAAAGGTAGCGAGTGTATGTAAGCGATCTACAGTGCTTTTTAGCAGATTCGACGTGACTCTAACGAAGATAAAGGGAAGCCGTCACGCGGACGGCGATGTCTCGATGTCTCGAAACGCGTCGCGGCGATGAGGGTCCGCTTGACGCGATCCTTCGCGACAAGAACTTCCAAGAATTTTGGTCATCGTCCAGAGCGTCGAGGGGATGACGTTAACGTCCACCATCACCTCGGTAGTCGCTTAAGCACAGCATGCATCATCGGCGCAAGCTCAGAATTTACACAGATCTAACGCTCCGCGTAGACGCAGCACCGCGGTATGCAGGATTCGTGGCATACCGCAAAAGTGCGAGCCTTTAGGGCCTCACGACTCGCCCTCTTTATTCTCTTTTACATTTCATTTCGCGAGGGAGGGTCCTGACGTACGGAGATTAGAGTCGACGGTTGACTTGCCGAGCTCGCATCGAAGCACGCGCACACTTCCGTATCAATATATTGCGTCCATCGTATTTATTTCTATCGTTTCATTAATCCTTTAACGTTGAGAAATCTTCAGTAATCTCTTCTTCAATCCCTTTCAGACTTTTTAACAGTTAATTTTTTCATAGAAAAAATTTAATGAAAAATCAGTTGTCAACATAACTTTAGTAGTCAAGCGCCTCGAATCAAATTTTTGTCGAAACACATAATCGATTATCCACAATATGAAAAACATAATAGAAAATCACTTTTCACACGTTCGCATTAAATGTAATGAGAAAATAACGAGGTGTCATACGTCGCGACTACACAAATTTTGCCAAATTTTGTTAAAGGATTAAAGACATATTTTAAAGCATATATCTGCAATTAATTCGAATCTTTCTCAAGTGTAATGTAAGCGCGGCCAACAAGCGGATAACAATCGCGATGAAAAGTGTACTTCCTTCGTGGATCCGCTAATTTCGTTGGCCGGGGAATCGCCAAGGGATAAATGTATGTTAAATCATATCCGGTAGTCGCTAGCCACGCTCAATGTGCCTCCGCATGGACACGACTTTGATGGAATATGCACTTTGCGTATTCTCTTCACAGAGAAAATCTCTTCCGCATTCGTGATAATACAAACGCGTGGCTAGCGATCGAAAAAAAAAGTAGTAAGCGATCTATAAATACATTACGAGGCGTAAGCTCTGGTACGAACAACATTGCAACGAACGACAGTGGAAAGCGAAACCAAGAGAAAAAAAAGATATAGTCTCTAGAATTTTTTACGCGATTTGTTTTTGGATAGAAGCCGATGCGTTATCGTGTACGATACGAGAATAAACGTGGTGCGATATAAGCGTCATGGTAGATAAATCGGATGTTATAACACATCTTGCAAATCATGTCTTTAACTTTAAAAAACGATTTCACTCGCGAAACCGTACGTTTTATTATAGGATTTTTTTCAAGCAAATTCTTTCTTTTGTCGCGTGACGCGATTATTTGTCGCGTTGCATTACAAAGGTTTCAATCATGACGCCGTACGTGACGCCATCGGTATCGTAAAGGTTTCTATGGTAATATTCTACATGATCATACCGGCGTTAGAGGGGTTTCAATAATGACGCCATACGTGGCGTCGCTAGGCTCATAGAGGTTTCAGTTATGGCGCCGTGTGTGACATTATTGGTATTCCAGTATATACGCTTCAATCACAACACCGTGCTGGTACACAAACGCGATATCTCGTATCGTTAGGTTTACACGCGTCAACTGCAAGGTTTCACCGAAATGTTTCCCGTTTTCTTTTTTCTGGCTGATAGAGAAAACAACGGAACTTTTGTTAGAAATAAAAATGGAAGACAGGAGCTAGAGCTCTAAGCGCGCTCGGCAGTGTATTCACAATCGCAATAACTGTACTCATAACTTAAAGATACGACTACGTGGAATCTCCAGAAAATGGCCTGGAACCGTCTCGTTGCGGTCGCCCGAACTTTATACCGCGACGCAAACTTCGCGACGTCGCTCGTAGCGCACGAGACCGGCAAGGTCGATTACATTTACGACGGCGAACGTACGCTTAAACCTCTCCGTTTTGCAAAGTTTCCCCGATTGAGCACAAGCAAGTACGAGCAAGTACGGGCAAACACCAATTCGAAATGCCGCGAGATTAGCATGAGATTATGACTGCCAGCGATTAATTTCTTGCATTCTGATTAACGATGTTGAAAAAGCTGTCAACACCGCGACTGGATGATAAATGTAGCCAATAATATCTAACGCAATATGTATTCGAAACGTCGTTAACATATCTTGTTGTATTGTGAATTTATCGGTCAACTTCTTGCTGGCGCAATAATATCTTCCTTCATATCAAGGTATAGAAAATTTTGAAGAATATATGATATACACGTATATATGTGTCAGGATTCTGCGAAAATCGCTGTGACATCGAGGCCATTTTACCGGAGTCCAGCTACGAAAAAAAGGAAAGTGTACTTCATGCATAAGCCGTGGTACCATTAGCAGATCATCATTGGAGTCGCGCATCCGCTTCTTGCCGAGCTCGATGCCCGCCATACCGGCGCTCTGAAGTCCTCCGGGCATCGCAGTTGCCGGCACTCCTGATACTCCGCCAGCCAACGTACCCATTCCCGTCACGTTCGTCGGCATCGTCGCCGTCTGCGTTTTTTTTCGTATCGTTTCGTATTAATTTTTTTCGTTTTCATGTTCACACGTTCGTTCGATTTTGTCCGATTCCACGGTTTTTTTGGGCGTTTTTATACGTGTACACAGATTTCAGGTTTTTACAGCCGCATACACAGTTTTCCGTGCGTCGACCACATCCGTTTCCGTTTTCGGCATTCCCGAGACATTTCCCAATCGAGACATTTTTCGTGTGTTAGCATATTTATACATATTTTGTTGTATCGTTGCGGCGGTCGTAGCGATGGTGGCATATATAGGTTTTTTTTCCGTGTTTCGGCACATGCGTGCGGTGGCATCGGTCGATCGTGCATATTATTTACGTTGATTGTTTTTTATTATTTACGTTGGTACAGTTTTTTTCCGAGTTTCGGTCGGCAATATTTCGCAGGCGTTAATTGGCAGGTAGCGAAGCGCACGAAGGTATTGTCAGCAAGCATGTAGAAGCATCGTCAGGCGGAAGAGGGCAAGATAAAAATCAAAAAAAGAAAAACAGACCAGTTGAGGCTAAGGCAAGAAACGACAGTCGCGATATAATTTTTTTATCTTATGTAAAAAAAAGAAAGAACACATACTTGTCACGCGTGCGTGTATGGGTGTATACGTGTGTGCGGATGCGTGTTAGATATGTCCCGCGTCCCGCGTACAGATTCGCGAAATACACGCGTGGCTCGTCGTGTCACGCTTATCGCGGCACTACTTTTTCCCGTTCTTCGTGAGTCAATACGTGTGTGCACACGCACACGCACACACGTGCCACACGCATATACGCACGGGATTTACAATATTTTTGCGTGAAGTTTTGTGCGATCGCGCGTAAGATGACACGTCCGCCAATGCGTAAATACCCCACTGGGTTATAAATACACCGCTCGAGTTACTCGCACGTGCATCCCGAGTTACGTAACTGCTCCCGTTTATCACGCCACTCGATATCGCTTATCGTCCAATTATTGCCTTTCTATTTTTTACCATTTTAATTTTCTACTTGTTTTTTGGACGTACAGCGCAAGTTCAAACAAATTTCGAGAGAGTAGCTAAAGATAAAAATATAAATCGGATGCAGATTTATATGTGCGATATCTTTGCACGTTTCGAATAATATCAAAAGCGAGTAGAACGGGTTGAATCCGACACGCGATCGCAATCTTCTTCGTCCGATAAACGCGGCTGTGATAACGATCGTGTATCCGGTCAGCCATTTACATTATTTTAAAAAAATTTTTAAAGATACTTTTCTTCGTTGTAATAATCGTGTACGCATTTTAGTGTACAAAACTGCACTTTGTATCAAAACATGATGGATTTTCAATTATCGACAAGTCTCGAGAGAATTATCGGCGAGAGAACTCGCCTGACACATGTGTAGGCATTTGCTTATTTAACGCGTTTTCCCTTGTTGTACCGCGTTTATCGGTCTTTTACCGCATTACTCATTTGGAATGCGTGTAGCAACGCGACGACTCGCGGAACCCAAATTCCTACGAGACAGACACGAGTATAAACATCACCGATTAATAATAATGGCAATAATAATATAATGATGCTGATGATGAGGATAATAATAATAATACTAATAATAATAATAATCAATAATAATAATAATAATCATAGCACGTTAGATAGGACCAATAGGTGTAGCTGGCGTCAGCGTCAATCTGCGGGCTAATTGGCACTAATTCATTATTTGATCGATATTAAGGAGACAGACAGACAGAGAAGTGATACATCTATATATGGCGGAACACGTTATCTATGGTAACTAAAAGAAAAGCGCAAAATTTTAACAATATTGGAAAATCAGAATCGAACATAGAGCGTAGGAAAGAGCACGTAGATAAAGGGACGCATACGAAAGAGAACCGGTCCCACTTCATCGTCCATCGACATCGGGCTTTCGGCTGGCGTTTCTGACTGCTGCAACACCTGCAATAATCGAGGCACTCTCTCGAAGTTGATTAGTTTTGCGTCTCTGCCTCTCATGATCTATATTTGTGTGTGGAAATTCATGTACAAGATATATACATATATATATACACACACACACATACACACATATGTGATATAACTCTTTGGCTTCTCGTTCTACTTTTCTCTCTTGTTTTGCGTCAGCGTCCGGTCACCATTCGCTCTTCCCTTTCGGCGCTTCCCTTGCGAAACAGAGAGAGAGAGAGAGAGAGAGAGAGAGAGAGAGAGAGAGAGAGA
>NW_020211106.1:309571-338049 GCF_003070985.1 Temnothorax curvispinosus | reverse complement strand
ATATATATATATATATATATATATATATATATATATATATATATAGTATAGAAGGAGGAAAAGTTACAGAGAAATGCGTGCAAGAGACTATGAGTGAAGCAAAAGAGGAGGGTCGTCTCTCAGGACCCGTACTTCTCGTCTTTCTATCTTTACAATACCTAAAATTTAAAAAATTTACCTGAAAAATTTACGAAAGAGATATTAATTTAGTCAATTAATTTACACCATTTCTCGCGAACGTCCAAGTGAACGGTGTTCTCTTGTTCAAATCTTCTTATTTAAGAACTCGCTGTTGTCGTCGGCATCTTCTTTAGGGAACAGGATAACGGTGTGTCGTGGTCATATTTCTGGTATATGTCTTTATAATGTGTGTTTACATGTGTTTATGTGTGTGTGACGGTATGTGCATGCGCGTGTATATTTACATGTGCGACAAATGATCTTGTTCTGTACAGATCGAGAATGCGCGAGCTCGCGCACCTCGCACGTGTCGTATGCGGTTTCGGTGATAGATCTGCACTCTTACGTGCTTGGGAACTTCGTGTCGTACACTTGATAAACATTCAGGTATGGCGTACCAAATCCGAAGAGTGCATCACGTCGCGACGATTCGATTCAGCGTGGCCCTCGTTGGTATCAGACAATATACATCAAGGCTAATTACAGAATTCATTATGCAACTCGTCATATAAGATATTATTAAAATATTTCATATTGAAAAAATTTTATACTCGAGCGTACAAGCGATATTTGTATCAATTGAAATGACGGAAAAATTTTCTGTCGTATGAGTTAATTCTTTACTAAAATGTAACTTATTGCTGAATAACGATTGTTATTAAATTTTAGCAAATATAATATATGCAATATATAATACCCCTATTCACTCCAACGTTTTTTTCGCCCCAATAATCCTCCAACCATGCACTTTCGAGTCCCACGCGTTTTTTATAATGTTAATAGCTTTGAAAAATTCCCCAAAAATTATTATAATATCTTTGTACCTTCGACTAAAAATCAATGTAAAGAACATTTGAAAATCATTTATTTAAATATTTTTTTACAACAATTATATGTTGACAAACACACGTTACGACTCGTTTTACTTAAAAAATCATGACTCACGAACAAATTGACGAAGCTTAATGAACCAAAACGCAAATTAAAGCTAAAAGTAGTGCAAATGAGAAAAAAAATATGAGATAATTATTAATTAAATAAGAATACTTAATTTCGTCGCCGCAAATTTGGTAATTTTTAAATGGTACAGAAGGACTTTAAGGACTTAAAGAATGCTAGAAAAAGAATTTCTGAATAAGAAAAGGCGAATTTGAAGTGTGACAGATATTTTTTATGTAAAAAAATTAATTTTTTTTATATAATCGTAGCTCCTCCCCACCTCTTCCACCTGCCTCTGAGCCATAATAGACCTCTGTGGAATGTTAAATTTCTTTTTTAACGACAAAAATATTTTAAATACGGTTAAATTATACACAAAAATACATTTTTATCGAAAAAAATGCTCATTTACCTTTCACACAACACTGACGTAATCCTCCAACCATGCACTTTCATGTCCCACCGAGATTTTGATTGTTCCCCGTTTCGAGAGTAAATGAGCTAGGACTTTGAAATTTTTACCTGAGGTTTCCTGCCACAATAACTTTTTTCCGGCGTGGAGGGGATTCTCCCACGATCATTTGTTTTCCGGAACAAACGACTGTTAGAAATTCGTGGGACACGAAAAACATGGTTGGAGCGAATAGAGATACTACTGTTTTTCTTTAAATCCCTGGATTATTAATTTCATAGGTCTTTAAGAGTGGCATATGTAGAAATTGTATCGAATTAATTAAAAAATTAAAAAATTGCGATTTAAATTTTCCCGCGAGACGTCGTACCTTCGACGGGCCATCTGAAAAAGGGAATAAAGCGGAAAGAACTGGTAAAACAAACATTCTCCCCCCCTCGCATCGCGGTCGTGTTTCGTTTTCTAAGAGATCCACGTCGGTCCGTAACCCCCGAGGCAAATTCGGACGGAGGTGATTCCGTCGGTACGCGGTATGCACCCTTGGGAAATTGAAAACCACTTTTAGAGAATGAGACTTCCCTGCCAACAAGCTGGTCTGCCGCAATCATCCATGTGAGACTTTTCTCCTCCATTGTGTCCGGGTGTGGCTGCAGGTCTTCCGCGCGACGTCGCTGAAAGTCTTTCTCGCTCTTTCTCTCTCTTTTATTCCTGCCTTCATTTTTCTCGAGTCGTTACTTTTCCGACTTTATTATCCCCCGGATAATGAATACGATCGTGTCCCGGAGACAAGTTCACGGATCGAAAACACGATGATTGAGTCTGCAGGAAACGGGGTATGTCCACCCCGCGCTGTTTACAAATACGTAATGACTGCGGGACGGCCGCCGTCTCAGTCGCACTTTGCACCAAACGCGTTCGCAAAAATAGTCCTGATCCAATCGATTATCCGTTCGTTAACCGGAACGAACTCGTTAGTTCAAACCCTCAACCTCCGACCCAATTTTTAGGACTGCGATTAATAATTTTTTTACTTGAAATAACAACAAGGATAATAAATGATAACGAAAGGGACAACATTTGATCGACCTACACGTGACTTTTCCAGTCAAGAGCGGTCGCAGGGCAATGACGGAAAAACGATCTCCTAATTTAGATCCTGCTTAATCGCGAGAGAGCGAGTACGCCACTGACAATTTCTCGCGTAATTCCGTGGCTGCGATTGTTACACGATCCTCTCGTGCTTGACGCTAATGTTATCGCGATCGCACGCGACTGCGAGAATTAAGAGAGACAGATTTGACAACGGAAGTGGACAAAGACATTTTATCGCCTGGCCCACACACCTCCCAACAAACCCGTCGTATCTGTTCCTTCTACTGTTTTTTTTTCGCTGTCATCTATGTATAAACGTATATCTTTCGGGGACTCTTAGTGTAGCGTTTTTGTGTGGGGCAGCAAAAACAGCAGCGGGGTTGATAGCCGGGTTTCGTGCAGCACAGCTTGTCAGCAGGGTGGTGTACGTGTCATTCGTAAGAGATATCTTTTCTCAACTACTCTTATTTACAAAAACGTGATCACGTTCCATTTCCATTTCCACGATTTTCCTTCATTTCAATCCAATTGGATCGGAAAATGCCTCGATTGATAGAGCATGTATAAATTATACGTAGTTCGTATATATGATATTGTATAAATATTAATAAAGTCATTGAACATTATACAATAAGACCTCTCATAAATGGCATAATTTCATATGATAATTTTGTGTATTGTCTAATTAAATTGCCAAATTTATAATCTTGTAATGTATTAATGATATACGTTTACATGTTAACTTTGGAATATCAAGCGAAATATATTAATTTACTAATAATTCAAAAAAGAAATCTTTAATGATATTTCTTTATTGAAAGGAAATGGAGCGTGCACATAGCTGCAAAAGTATTTGTAATTATTATGACCTAAGTACCGAACAGGTGATTGGTGTATTGCAACTAGTTCTTTGCACCTGGATAGCTGCGATAGGCTGCTAGAAAGAGAGAAATAGAACAGTGGTGTTTTGGTGATGTTAACAAGAATTTTGCCTCGTGTACTACTCACTACACACTACAGAAACGGCTGAACATCATACAGGAGATGTAAAATATGGACAAACACAAAAGCGACAAACATGGGACGAGACTTATACGATCGTTGGAAGAAAATCAAATGATAATAAGATGAAAGTAATTGCACTGTAAGAAAATTGGGAATTAATCGGGAAAATTCAGAGGTAAGGGAAAATATGTCGAAATAAACATCTCTATGGTAGTTATACAATATAGGAGACGATGTCACGCTCCAGCTTTTGTATATTTCTTTTTTATAAAAGTAAAATGTACAAATTAAATGGACAAATGCGTTCGGAAATAACGCATTGTTATGGATTATATATAAATAAAGAAAATTATTGTTTAATATAATATCACATGTAGGATTATCATAGTACTGTGATGACTTTTAGTTAAATTTAATTAATAATCCACGTGTAATTTGCATGACAGATGTTATTAAATGATAGAGGTTCATCGTACTCCTAGCACAACTATCATATAATTCTAGCACTGCGCAACAATTGGCCAATATTATTGTTCTGTCTGCCTTCGCGCGCGATGATATCGTGTGTATATAAATATCCGTGATATAGATCGGCATTACATAGAACTCGATACGTGTTCAATAGCGTGTGAAGCACGTAAAGGGACTATTGCTATCAAGGGAGAAGACCGATGGCGTACATACTCGACGTAGATTGGCGAAAAGCAGCGCAGCAACGAAAAGCTTCTTTTGACGCAAAACTAGGAAACTGAAAGGGAGGGTGATGATAAACATGAAAGAAAAAAGAGAGAGAGAGATTGTGAGACAGAGAGATAGAGTAAGAGAAAAGGAACTACAGTTTTAGGGGTAAAGGAGGAACGAAAGATAGGAAGAAAACAGGGGTTGAGGTGTAGGAGGAAGAGGGAACAATGTGCGGTCGAGGGGAACATGCGTGCACTTCGAGTCTTTTGTTCTCCGTGGGCGACATCCTCGGCCTGCACAAAAGACTTTCCGAGAGTATCGCGAGAAGCGTATCGATATTCTCCTTTATCCGTTCGATTTCTCAAAACTTTTGAATTTTCGTCCGTTCAGGCGTATTTCTTGATAAAAAAAAGTACAGTGGGACCGTGATATAATCATAATACTCAAGCGATATATCATAATACTCAAGGGAGATAGACAGAAAGTGGAGATCAACGATGTGAGAGTATAAATGGAGCCAAAGCGATCAAGAAATTATGTACGAATAAAAAAAAAGAAAAAATGGAGCAATTTCTTCCCAAGCTTGTTAGGTGGAAGCGCAATGTATTCTCTTAATTTTGTGCATTTATAGTTTCCGATTATTTCTTAAAGTGCAGGATGCTTGTGGCTGTTATATTCTTCAACAACGTTCTCGTTTGACACATTAAATATAAATTTAACGTAATATAATATCCTATAAAATTTAATTAATCGCAAATAATAAAATAATAAGAATTATGCAATACGAAACATATTTAATGATTTATTTAAATTAATTCATCTTTTTCCGATAACTAATAATAATTTATCTTTAGGTACGATATACTGAATCAATGTGCAACGCTACATTCATATCACGTTCCACACAGGACAATATTTAATTAATACATATTCTTTCAAATGAGATAATGAGATATAAATCCATTACATTACATTGAGTCACAAAGTACCCACACTATAAGATAGAGATTTGATAAACCTAAATAACTCTTCTTAATGATAGAGATGCATTGCAACAACGGTGAAACCGCAATACACGTCTCCGTTTCATTTTCTCTTTAGGATAAGCGACATCAACACCACTGTACTTTATTATCGCAGCCCAACAGTGAAAAGGATAGAGCATCGAGCGGTACTTTATCCTTTTTGACATCGACCAATTTTCAGCGGAGAGATAATTAAAAAAAAATATGAAAAAAGAGACGACACACTTGCATGAAGCACACGCCACATGGAACAATCTGCGGGGTCGAGGCTGGAAAGAGGCAGAAAGGCAGAAAAAGAAGAAAGTAGAAAGGAAAAAAAGATTTTTAGTGTTCTGGTTGACCCATTAACATGAAGAACTTTTATAAAATATTTAATGTCATAACAGAGCTATACCGAGTAAAAAAATTTATAAAAATGGTTTTTTTCGTACATACCACGTTTTCATTTTTTCTACGTCAACATATAATGTAAATCTCAATAATATTTTCCTGTCAACATTTTCGTAAAATAAATTCTGTCACAAAAACTAGCAGGTTTTATAAAACCATTTATATTCATACTGATATTTTGTTTAATGGGACAATCGCTGACACAGAATATAGTGTCGGTGTTTTGACGCCAGGAAACATGCAACATCACGAAATATTTTTCTGGATAATGTTACATTAATATCTTGCTTTTATTTGTTACGTTATTATTCTATCTGTATAATAAAATAAAGTTCTGACGCAATTCACCGACCATTAAGATAGAGAAATGAAAATAGAACGGACAATTCGGATGTGTGAAGAAAAAATAAAAAGGACATCCTCTGTATCGTTTAAAGACTCAGAAAGGATCTGATAGGTGAGATAGTGTGAACTTCGTTACCATGTAAAAAGGGAAATGCTGGACGAGGTACTCAAACAGTAATCATTAGATTAGGAGAAATATTTGGAAAGGACAGAATAAAAGCGCAAACAAAAATGGGAGAAATAAACAAGAATTGAGAATAACAAAAAAGAAATAGTCATGAAAGTTACGTATGAAGAAAAAGTGAGAAATGAAAGAAGAAAATGTGAGAAATAAAAAAGTAGTAAAGAAAATAAAAAAGGAAGAGGTAGAAAAGGGTAGAAAGAAAGAGAAAAAGAGAGAGAGAGAGAGAGAGAGAGAGAGAGAGAGAGAGAGAGAGAGAGAGAGAGAGAGAGAGAGAGAAATGCATTACCGCAATGCTAGCCCGAGATTGTGCGGCCTTAATGTGGGCTTGAAGGTGCAGAGGGGGGTGGAAATAGCGGCAGGGGTCCCGATTGCATCGGCCCTTGACAGCGTCCATGCAGACCGTCACAGAGCCGTCCTCGTTCGCCTGCACCGTCTCGAGGGGGTGCGCAAACCGGCACTCCGTCTCGCCGCGTTTGCACGCCCCGCGTTGAAACTCGCGACATACCTACAGCAAGAGCGAACACGCATGGCATGGCACTCTATCTATGTGGGCAAAGGGGGTTTGGGGGCTATAGGCTAGGGGCTGGCTGGCTTGGCAGGGTCCGGGGCACAAAAGTCAGAGAGAGAGAGAGAGAGAGACACAGAGAGACAGAGAGAAAGAGAGAGAGGGTCGTAGTTGTTGAGGGAGCAGCTCAGGATAATGGGTGAGGCGATTGTTCAAACGGTCGCTGGTTCTCCTCCGATTACGATCGTATGTCACACTGTTCGATGGTTTCTTGGAGCTAGATGGATAAGACAGATGGATATATACAGAGGGAGAAAAAAAAGTGAAACGGATGTTGTTTCTTAGTGATGAAAGAACGATGACATTATATATGATATCATGATATCGTGATATCACAAATGAGAATGTCTCATTGATTTGTGTTAGACGTGCTTGCGGTGACGACGTCGAATTATATTAGACGAACTTCTTCGAGCAATCTTTGAAAGAACTTTATGTTTTTTAATGTGTTCCTATATTAATAATAAAACTTTAATTTTCTATGCTCTTTTCATATTATTTATATGGATAAGAAAATAAGTTTTCGTTTAAATTGCTTCTCGAAATACAAACGAACGTACCCAAAAGTCAAATGCTCGCAGTATGGATTTCATAATTTGTAAAGTTATGTGTTCGTAAATAGGTGCATTAAATTATAATAATTCGAAAGAAAAAAATATACATTGTAGAGCTATTGCCAGTGTTGTGACCGACGTAAACTTTTTTTTTTATAGATATGGCGTACGATGCACTTGACGGAAAAACTTCGCGAAGAGTCGTGTGTGAAAGGAGTTCCGGACTGACTCGAATAGGAAGTATAGCTGATATTGAATAGGAAGTAGAGATTTTTGTGAACAGCAGTACTAAGGAACATTGGCGCGTTACGAAATGGGATTTTTCTACTTTGGCGAGGACGAGCATTGGCCGTGGATACGCGTTGTGGAACATGCGAACACGCAAAAAGTCAATTAATGACTGGCTGGTAAAGTAAACAACTTCAAAGCGCCACTGCATCGTAATTTTACGGCGCCCTTAAAAGCCGCGTTTCTCTCCGTAAAAAAAATCCTCTTGTCGCGGATTAACTTTACTAGCGCGGAGCGTTAATTTATTAAACAAACAAGATCCTTTACGTCGCGGCGCATTCGTATTCATCGCGTAAACTTGTATTTAAATTAGTTCAGCAGTTTACTTTAAAAGCAATTGAAATAAAATTCTAAAAATATTGCTAAGATGGATAAATTGCACATAATGCACATATATCGTTTATATTAAATAGATTTTCTAAAAACTGATTTACGCCACGTATAAAATAAATAATTTTTGAGAAAGAATATATTTATGGCTCTATCGTAAGTTTAATTTTTGCTATGAACGTTGAAATTAATATATTCAAGGTAAAAGTATGAGAATCTTGATAACGTGTATCCACAGTTGACACCTGGCCGCATAAAGACTACTGGCTAGGCTTTTAGTGTGTTTGGCAGCCACAGAGCTCGTGCCGAACCTGGCGATATACAGGCGGGACTACGTCGTTCTTTTTACACAAGATGGATGTATACAGTGAGGCAATAAGATATGCGTAAAGAGGAGAGAAAGAAGGTAGGGCGGGTAAAGAATCAAACATAGAGAAAGAGAAAGATAGAGAGAGAGAGAGAGAGAGAAAGTATTGAAATGAGAGTGAGAGTAGAGTAACGTGTAGCTAGCAATTGGATCGAGTGATGCGAAAGAGCGTTCCGTTTGTGGACTTCGGGTCTGTTTCGGGGGAGGCGTTAAAAAGAGCCAACCTGACATTTCTTCCTAGTAGTTCTTCCTTTTTCTTTCTGGCCGTTGGTACGCTACCCTAGATGCTTCTTGACACTTACAATTAGCTTCGAGTTTCTATATTCGGTTTTCTATCGCGTCTTCATCGCGGTTCTCTCGCTGTGTGTACTACTCGCTGGATAATTTGTCTTAGTGGAAAGAATATCTTTAGCAAAAAATGGTTTGTTTACGAACAGATACACACGTACACGATATCCGACGTAACGTTCGTAAGAATCACCCTTATATACGTGAACGCGCGAGTACTTTTTGTCGGGAATGGACGGAGGGCCCGCGACGCGGCCGGCCGACTCGTATTACCGGGCTAATTTTAGCGCGTCAGCGCGAGAGACTGGTGCTTACCAACGCCCAGAAAAGGGAGAAATTAGATCACTCTACTCTCTACTAATGGAGCTAAAATACCGTGTTCAAATCTGTCAAAGAGACGTAGCACGCCGTTACTCGGTGCACCCTCGCCCCGCCCAATAAGGTCGAAGGGACACGGGGTCTGTGGATGGCAGTCGGGGAGGTCAAGGAGTAATAATAAATGCCTCCACGAGCATCCTCCGGTGTATTATCAATCGGGTTAATACACGCATGTGTTAAAGGAAATTCTGCACATGCATGACGTACCATTCCCTTCCCTGTTCATTTTCGCCGCGCCTCCCATTGAGAGAAGTAGGAAGTCGAATAAGACCTCGAATGGTACTTGGCAGATTCTTCTTAAAAATTTAAGCAATTGTCCAGACCATTAGGAGAAAAAAAATCGATACAAATGTCAACAAATTTCGTCGCAAAATAAAATTGATAAAAAAATATTCGTTAATGCAATCAACTATAATTGCATATTTCCAGATATCATTGCGGTGTCGGAACGAAAATCTACTTCTCTCAAAATATGAGACTCAGAGCATTCTAGAGTACCATGCACATTATAATTTTGAAATCTACACGTTGAAGCGCTATTCATCAATGAGTACAGAGCACTATTCATTAGTTGTTTCCTGATCAAATTCTTTTCTTTTTTTTTCTTTTTTATCGGATAAATCTACCTCCATGTGCAGGCATTGCGCTCGTACATGGGACATTTGCGCTCAATGGCAGTGCAAGCGGGATAATAAGCGTAATAGCGCATCACGAGCGTTACTTCCGCGCGCGCCACGCGGAGTGCCGCTCGCTATGTTTGCTTTACTTTCGCGCCTGCCTTGTTCGAGCGTGTTAATTCGAGTGCACGCATTCGAGCGCTCGAGTGCGAACCGCGGGTTAAAGTGCGCGCTTTCGGCAAGCTGGAAAGCTCGTTAGGAAACGTACACGTATACATAGACAGTAAACGGTTAACGAGAGAGAGAGAAAGAGAGACACGCACGCACGCACGCACGAACACGCACACATACACACACACACACTCACACATACATACGCTCTGCATACACATATGCAGACGACACATGAGCCGCGTGCAGAGACATAAGACACAGATGGCTTTGTGTGGGTAGCTACAGAGAAAGAAAATGTATATAAGTGCGTGTACGTGAGTGCGTATTGTACGTGTGTGCGTGTGTGCGTGTGTGCGGTATCGCGAATTGTTGCGAGACAGATAGTGTAGTTGACACCGCGACTAAAGTGAGAGACAGGTGCGACGAATGGTCCTTTTGAGCTTCTAATTAACAACGCGCGGTCGGCAAGTGGCGCGCAACGCGCGAGAGAATCAATTTCAAGTAACACTCGTAAATTTTCGCCCGAGGAAAATTACATCGGCGACAAACGCGATATGCCCTTGCTCGAACGAGAGTGATATTTCAAGCGAATGAAATCTTGGTGTTGTGCGTCGAGAAAGATTATTATTGTTTAACGTATATTCTGTCACGCAGAACGACATAGTATACTCGCAAACGTCCCCCCTTAATATAATAGCAAAATATTCCAGGATTTAATTAATTATTCCATCATTTAATGTTTATTAAAAAATAATAATAATAAATATTGGAAAAATTTCTTCCGCTTGCTCGCATTGTCGTCCTATAAATTAAATCGTTCTAAATTCAATTTTTTAACTTGCTACATTTTACTGCTACTCTTCGTGCGATAATCCTATAATCAACTCTCGACAGAGAGACTGATCGATTCGGCATTATCTCAAAATGTCTTTCAAACGAACCATCGCGCAGAAATTATTCAATTTGTCGCTATAGAAATCACGTCCTTCGTATGTACACGTATGCGTAAACAATAATTGAAATATGCATATCTGCAATGTGCACCAGTTACTACGCATTCTATATAACTCGCGCCTCGTATATCCCACACTCATTCATAAATCTGTATTTTACTGAAAATTTTCTATCAGAAATTTTTCTAAAACGCGTGAGAGAAGCAGTGTGAAAAGCAGCATTAACAAAAACCTAGTAGCGACGATAGCGTCGCGTGCATCGTTCTTTACAAGAAATTCGATATGAAGTATCGCCTTGTTAGCAGCCATAAGACGTGAAAAGAAACTTGCTATATTGCACAAGCATACATGTAACACTACAGCAGTTGCAGAAAAAAATCACGAAAAGAAAGAAACTTAAAGTCGTGAGGAACTGTGTGGTGCTTCCATGTGTCTGTGTCTGTGTGTGTCTTGTGTGTGTTGGATGCATGTTCATTTAAAGTGTATGCGGGTGTTTGTATACGTGTCCACATATGACTGTTTGTTGTAGATAAATATGTTATATATGTAAATATATATATATATATATATATATATATATATATATATATATATATATATATGCGAATAATGCGGCAATAAATATCAAAAATTCATGCGATCGCATAATGTAAAGCACCTCCTCCTAGCTGTAAAAGTAAACACTTAAATCGCTGCTGATGTATACGACAATTAATAGAATTAGTAAATAAGTAATGTGTTTGCGAGATTACGAAAGAACAGAAATCATAAGGTACTCTGGCGCTGAAAAATGAGAGACACATGTATATATATATATGTGGGTATATCGCAGCACACTTGTCAAATTCATATATATATAGAAATGTATATATAGATATATACATATATATATAGAGAGAGAGTCGCAACAAATTATATATTGCCGAGATACATAAGGCTGTACAAAAAGCTGTAAAGAGCGCATTAGCTTTGTGCAATTACGCTGGGCTGGCCGTGCACGCCGATTGCCGCGAGATGCGAAAACACCGGTGACGACGCGAGGGCTTTCTCGCATTTATATGAAACAAGAGTCAAACCACTGAACAAAGTTAAGACCGCTAGAAACATGCGTTTCTCTTCTTCCGCGCGAACAAAGCCGGCGTTCGCGCGCCGACATCGGGGCATCGGCGTGACGGGGTCGGCTAGCCAACGAAAATAAATGTATGCGTGTGTTACTACTTAACAACGGAAACCAAATCATTGAGACGCAAGAGAAAACAAAATTCGCAGAGAATGGGAGGGCGAAAAAAGTCGCGCTGATTTTGGCGGTAAAAAAAAGGAAATAGAACAGAGGAACCACTTTAAGTTAAGTGCCGGCCTGTGAAAAAGAAACGATATGATATGTATACACAAAACACAGTATCAGCTGCTTTTCCGTTTGTCGGAGTATGAGTATGCCAGTGAGCATATGGAGCAAGAGTTCGTTAACATCGAATAAAAACAATTGAAATTAATGAACATCACTACTCTTCATTCACTAAAGTCATTCGCTACTACATATCGTGAATTATGTTACCGTATTGCTTTCTACACTTCCCTGATTGGTCAAGTTTTTCGCGGCGCAAAAGCAGACGCGATTATCTTCCAAATATGAGAAATAAATGTCATTAAAAAAAAAGTTGACGGCGGTAATGTAAAATCTTGAAGAAAAAACTAATAAATAATAAAAAAAATTTGTTTTTAACGTTGCGATTGTTCACTAAAGCTCGTATCAAACTACGGATTGGGATTGAGATTAGATTGAAATTTGACCAATCAGAGCAAAGTTCACTAAACTTGAGATCAATTTTCTCTATTCTGATTGATTAAATTTCAATCCAATCTCAATTCCAATCCATAGTCTGATATGGACTTTATTAGAGCAACTTTGGCCAATCAAGGTTAAAAATATTAATGTACTAAACAGCGAAAATCCAAACGTGTTTATATCGATATTAATAACATTATATATAAACAGGCAGCAAGCAATTAATTCAAAGAGCATTAATAACATATCGTCCGGGGAAGATATAAGATCTAGCGATCTTTTTTTTTTCTCGCAGGTGCAAAGGTCAAGGAAGTGAGGAGGAGTTGAGATGTCGAAAAAGGATGAATCTCGGAACGAAATAGGCGAACTTCAATGTCATCGTCGATGTGGACAGGGATTAGCAATGGACATAACGGAATATTCTCGCGAGAGGCGTTTTATACGCAGATTACTTGACTGATAGCCGATTATTAGCACAGTTCCGATCGAGTATCCTGTTTCTGAATACGCAAGAAACTATTTCTCATTTGCAAGCGGAGTGCACTACAAAAGAAAGTTTATATTTCTCAAACAGAAAAGGAAAAAAGAGTGATATACAGTTCTGGGCATACTTCGCGCAAATTCGTTCAACCAAAAGAGCAAAGGCAATGAAAAAAAATAATAATAATGAGTAAAGAAAAATACAAGACTAAGGTAAGACATACAAAGCACACAAACTTTTTTGGTCATTAAGTGAAACTTGTAAGAATCAATAAACAGTCTATGCATCGTTTCCAGTTTCAATTATATTTCTTTTATTTGAATTCATCATCAATAAATTTCACGTGACCCGAACTCAGTGCAAGTCATCGTAGTACATCACAAATAGGTATTGTTATGATTACTAATTATCATCGTTATTGTATGTTACCAAATATTATAATAAGTGTTACCGTAAGACCAATCGTAATTAGTTAATAAATCGATCGTATATTTCCGACTTCTATCTGCAATATTTAATTAAACGACATTACATTGTGTATATTCTTACTCTTTTTCGTAAACGTTTTCTTTACTTAATCGTAAATACGTGAAATCGATCATATATTATCTCGGAATAGGGGGGATAGAGAGGGTGCTATCGTTCTCACTATGATGATGAAAGATGAAAGACGAGGAAGGAGGAGGGGTAGATTGGTGTAAGGGTACGATGTATATAATTATGAAACTGATAAAAAGAGAATCTCGAGATTTTTCATATTGCTAATTCGCGCCGAAATAATACTTTGTATTTCGCCCAGGCTGGAAATTCTGATACGAGCGCAAAATTAGTTTTCGCCTATCGTCTAGTTTAAGAACTGTCGGTCGAGCTTGTGTAATATCGATCGCCTATAATCGATATATATTTAAAAAAAGAAGAACACTAGATTGTATTGTATTGTATTGTATTATGTTATATAGTGTCTTTTTCAAATGCAATACAAAAGAATCGCGATCGAATCTGTTGCAGTGAATTCAAATGAGGGTAGCGAAGTTACACTTCCCTTCGATTTTATGCTCTACCGGTTTCTGCGCGATACAAAATACAATTAATTAATTAATTAATTTGTTAACCTACCTACTATGTACACATATATCACTATGTGCGTATGCATGGATGGACCGGCGCGTGTAAGCGTCATGTATCTGTATATAATTCTGCATACGTACATATATTTAGATTTCCGAACGCTACGAAGCGCTCTGCGTTGCAAAAAGTCACATTTTGCTCACGTTACTCAAGTGCAAATGGCTCGCAAGAGATCTGCGAGATCTCCCGTTTTCGTTGACTCTCCCGATTAACATAATACTAACAGCCGTGATGATAATTATATTGGAATAATAATCACATACACAGACACGACATACAAATACGTAAATAATAAAATCAAACCAAATTGAATCGACACGGCTATACAGTAGGTATCCTCGATTTTCCTTTCATATGTTCTCTTCTCTAAATAATTGCGAATTCTTTAAATTTCAATGCGCCGTAATTGCCATCCTTCGTTTTGCCTTCGACTACTGGGTGTTAACAATAGAATGGCTAAATCTATTATGTTATCGAGCACGTTTTTAAGACGTGTCATAATTATCTAAATTACATTCTTTTTTCGAATCATTTTTTATTATCAGTAGAATGATCCGATATATCATTTTAATACCATTTCGAAAAAGTGCTCTTTTTTTTATTGACACTTTTTAGAAGAGGATAAAGCGTAACATTTGGGAAACAGTTCTAACTCTTTTTTCGTATGCAAAACTGATATCTAGACAGACTTATTTGTTGTAAACAGAATTTAGCCGTTCTAATGTTTGTGACCTTTTCTCTTTCAAATTTTACCTCTAAATATTGAAAAAGATATTTAAATGTTTCCTTCCTTATACGTAGCGCTCAATAATTTTTGATAATATAATTTACGTAAGTTTTTGAATTTACTTTATAAGTTTTTAATTCGTTGCTATTTGGTTATACTAGGCATCAAGATTATCGAGTCGTGACGGAGCTACCATCTCTCCCAAAAGCGTTTAGCTTTTATCGGAATGTAAAATATAAATTTACTTTATTCTTTAATTCAAATCTTCCCAATATGACCGTTGTATGACCATGTTGGGAACGAGTGGGTTAAATTCACCCTCTACGACAAGTATAGTTCCGTATAGTTCATTATTTGCGAGTTGAATTCGCCAAGATGCACCCCGCAAATGAATCAGCGCGAGTTTTCGCGCCGAACTAGTGTTGCTATTTCGATTTTGCTCGTTCCCCCTCGTCTTGAAGAGAGCTCGCGCACAGGAGAACTGCCCCGTGAAAACTCACTCGCAAAACCTGTTAATTTCGCGAGTGCCGTCGGGCAAAAACGAGTAAAGAGGCGATGACGGCTCCGGGGAAATCTGCGAACTCGCGCATTAGAAAACTCCAGGTGCATGCGGATGCGAAGTTTCACAGGGCGATCTTGTTATTGTTTCTGAAACACTTCTCTCGCGCTATCCAACTGGAGGCCCGCGTACCGAAGGCTTGAGACGATATTGCACGATCGTACCTCGGATCTCTACCGAGTGCGCTTTGCACAAATCGCAGTCTAATTCAGGAAAGCTTCAGCCGTTCTTCCCGAAGTACTTACAGAAGTACGATATTAATATTACTCTACGCCAACCTATATTTGGAGGGGTAAGGTAAAAGCCATAGTGGTGTAAGTCAAATTTTTTAAGATATTGACGTGTGCATAGATGCAATTTATATATTATATTGTATAGATTGCAACTATTGCACACGAGTCAAAATATTTTAAAAAATTTGACTGACACCACTATGGCTTTTACCCCTCCATTTATTCCTAAATATCTTTGTAACATGTATATCTTCTAGAGGAAATAATTAATTCAAGAAACGGGCGTATTTGATAGAAGTGACAGAATTTCAATGTAATCGTCAAAACAACCTTCTAAGAAATAATTGCGTTGCAATCGTGACTGCAACGGTGTGAACCGATACAGAAAATAAAACGAATACATCTTCATTTGCGTCGCTCGGTGACGACGTTTTGATGACTCGAAAAAACCAGCGATAACGCGCGGCAAAAATAACTTTGATGATCGTTCATCCTAATTTTCGGTTTTTTTCGTACGATAGGTATATTAAAAATGCCGATGATCGTCGCATGTTAAGTCCCTTGCACAATAGGCGATAGCGACAGCGAAAAAGTTGCTGGCAAAGGTATAGCTTTGTCGGCAATCTTGTCGCTGTCGCTATCGCCTATTATGCAAGGGGCTTTATCATTAATATAACAACAAATCATTCTGATTTATCTTGTAACTGATAATCAAATATACATAAAAAATATATATATAACAAAAATGATCTGAAAAGAAATATTTAACAAGTTTTTCATAAAATGTAACATATGGATAATTAGATAAATACTAATAGCTATTAAAGCTATAAAAGCATCAGTAACTGTTTTTTAAATCTAATAAACACATTAACTAAGAGATTCTAACTTGTCCAACTATAGGTACAAATGTTTTTTTAAAAAAGATATTAGGTCAAAGATTTCTCAAAATAAAAATGTGTAGTAATGTAATCATCATGACAATTTATCAGCTTCGTATAAAGCAACGTATAAATATCATGAGTCATACAAATCGAGGTAAGTTTAAAAAAAAACGCTCGTAACGCGAGAATTTAAGTTTTCAAATCAGTCGCACATTTGCAAATCCATCTACTTCTATCAATCAGCCATATATTCTGGTCTATATAAGTTAATCATAATTATTCATCACGTTTCATCGTTGCCATTATAGTTATCTGACTTAGGAATTTACATACTCTCGATACTTTTAGACCTTTGTGTCGCTCACGATCCGTAGGAATCTATTGTATCTCTATGCGCGATATCTTAAGTTAGATCTGCTTTGTCGCCATATCTTACCTAGATACCGATATATTACCGCTCGTCATTGTATCGTTTCATCTCCAGCCACCGTATCGCACTACAAAATATATCGCACAAAATTTTTTGTCGCTCTCGCAATTTAATTTCTCTTCTCTCGCTGCTCGTCGCTTTCAAGCTTGCTCCGTTTTTTCATATAGAATTCACTGTACGACCTCTATATTTATCTATTGCAAATTATTCGCCAAAATATCAACTACACGGGATTAATCGCCATCAGTCGCTGCTACGATTGATTTTGGGTCGCGGAGCCGTCCTTGAAATCGTATCGTTCGCTAATCACCGACTACAGTTGCTAATATCTCGAGGCTACCATCTCTCTACCGTTAAGATACATAATCTCTCTTCGCGGTCGAACACGTGACATTAATTGAGAGAAAAGGGTGAGCGTATAGAAATATATAGTTTCTCCCGTTATAGCCCTTATAGTGTTCGTTATGTGTTCTCTCAAAATAAATTTCGATTTCCAGCCCAGGATCCATCCGGTACTACCGTCACTATCGATCGCTGTGTCGCGCGACGAACGTAAGCCATCCGGCTCGGGTAATCAGATCGCCTTATGGATCCGCATGGCGTAAATTACTGTAATTAGCAACGCGCGCGTCTATAACCCGCCTGCGAAATCAGGATATTCTCGGTGCCCTCTGCAATTTCATCCGTTGTCATCGTTACGCTCTAATCACCACGGGCGTTCCGTTACGCCCCGGCTGATTAATCCACCCGACGTGTTTTACGCTTATGTGAGAAAAAATAGGGAGGGAAGAAAAACCTAAAGAGAGAAGGGGGAGGAAAAATGAAAGGACGAAAAAGAAATGACGCGTTGGCGCGGCGTCGATCTGTCTCGTCGAACATTCGAAACGTTCGAAACGTCATCGACACTCTCGGTGTCGAATCGAGTCTAAAAGTCTACACGTCTCGGAGCCTCTCTAGTAATACGCGTGAACGTAAATGAGGTTGTGAATGGGATGATGATGGGCGTGGGGGTTGTGCAGAGGGGTGCACAGGGACGTCGTTGTAATGGTGGTAGGGGATGGTGGATGATTGACAGATTGCATCGTGGATACGGGCGACACCTGATTGGGGGGACCGGCCGGCACTTGGTACACGGTACTGGGCGCGGCCATCGGGCACCTTGAGGCCCCGGCTGCGCCGTGTTGGGCCCCATGCTGTTGTTGTTGTTGTTGCTGTTGTTGTTGTTGTTGTTGTTGAATGTAGTTTGGTGGTAGACATACCTCGAGGCGGTCGGTACGTGGCATCTTCTGCGGCATCGCCACTGTCTGCGGCACCACGCCGAGTGGACTGCCGACGCCCGTTGGGTCCGCCGGGCCCATTATCGCCGGCATTATCGGGCTGGGCGCGAAATACGGGCTGTACGTATTGCCAACCTGCGGCATACCGGTCAGGTACGGATTCGTCGCCTGCGAAAACACACCCGGAAGATATCCAGGTAATACGGATTAGAACACACCTGGCCCCCGCCTTCGCTTCACGCGTTTTTTCGATTTTGTGCGCGTCGCGACGCGCGCGATTTCGAGATTGAAACGCCATTGAAACGCGTGCTTTATACCTGAGTATTAACGTTAACGGTAGATAAAAGCCGAAAACACATGATTTCTCTTTACATCAAGTTGGTTGATCGTTCCCGAGTTGATTTGATTGAAAATTGCAATACAGCCACATTTTTAAATTATTTACAATAATTTCACAAAAAGCGCATTGTTTTCTTTAATTCAACAATTCTCAATAAATTCCTGAAAGTCACATAAATGTTGCGAGATATTACATTAAACATGTAATCAGAGAAAGATAAATATAAATCAGAGAAGATCAAATGTAATCAATAAATAATTACATCTAACAAGAATGCAATCGGGATCTGCTCTATCTTCATAATATATTACATGTTGATGAATGTACATCTATTTCACAATTTAGACAATAATTACGATTGACTGTATGGCAAATTTTGATTGTAAATAATTTAAGAATGTGTAACTGTTTTCGAAAAAAGAGTTTCTTAATCAAATCATTTTAGAATAAGCAGTTTTTAACTTCTTCAACAAGAAATTAATGTTTTCCAGTTTGTACCACCAATTACCAAATACTCGATCCGTATATGCAATCTACCATTTCTGAATGTCCGTGTAAATTCTGCTTCAAGGTGCATTAAAGCTTTGCGAGCAACGCTCTCCGATATTTATCAACCATAAGACGTGCAATATACATCGCTTGGTTTACGAGCCATCGCCGTGCTCGCTTCAATTTCGGATAAATAAGCAATATCGTTAATATCTGGTGTAATAACAACGTGTAATGAAGGAAAATTATATATTAATATATTGCCGAGAAGAAACTGATACACGGCGTTCTTGAGTTGCTTAATATTTATACGGAAAATTCTGGAAATTTGGAACAAATAATATACACAAAAAATTTATATCAAAAGTATGTATAATATAATAACAATTAAATTCAAATCTGACTAATCAATAGATTTTAACACGATAAGAAGATATATAAGATGTAAAAATCATATATTTTGTCTCGATTTATCTTGAACAATTTCTGTAAATAACATTATTATTAGAATTAGAAATTAAAATTAATTTTACTTTTTTCCCCTAAAAGTAAAAAATATCAAGTTTTTAAAATATTATTGTAGTTTACGACAAAATCAAATAAAATTCTCTCAGTAAAGTGCACATGAACTTAGCGCGAATAATTACCCTTATATCTAAAATTATACTTTAGTTGTAATTGTCATTTTATATCTCAAAATTATTTTGATATCAAAACTCAGTAAATAAATTCATTAAAACGGATTTTTGGAGAAGAAACTTTTAAAAAAGTTCTACAATAATATATAAAAGGGTTTGACGAGGTGGTAAACCTGAAAAACGTGCCAAAGACGAGAATCTGCAAAGAAAAGGCGTCTCATTTACGGATCTCGCAAAGCCTTAATCGTCCTTTTTCTCTTCTCTCGTGCCCTCCCCTTCACTTTTAACGACAAGCGTACGATCCCACACGAAGCGTTTGGTTTTGCAGCGAGAGCTGGCTCCCAGAAGCGAAGGCAGGTAATTTCAAGCGCATCCGAACGAGTAGAATACCCGTTCCTTCTTCTCAAAAGCCTCTGGTACCCTGGGAGCTTTCGTCGTTGTAAAAAAGCTTTCGGAAACGCGGCCAGATAATTGTTGGAAAATATTAGCTAAGCAATATTTACGCTTAGACATCAGCGCATCGTCATATTTTTTTCAAAATATTCTAAGAAACAAAGATTTCATTACCAATATTAAATTGAAATATTGTAAGATCAATAATATTTTCTGAAATTACCATGCCTCGCATCCCTTTCCTTCGTCTCTTTGACTCTCATAAGTTTCATTCTTATTATATTAAAAAAAAATCTAACAATTTTCGTATTTAAATATTTGCTATTATAATATTAAACGTAAAATATGAAATATTTTCAAGAGAAAGAAGAAATATTCGTCGTTTTCAGAGCCAAAGAACGCGAAAATGTTTTAATTAGCCGTAATACTTCATGCTCTTCTCTTCTACAGGAAAACTTTTCGAAAACATATACAAATTTTCTTTCCTCAATAAACAAACAAAACATCTTGTAAATGCATGCAATTAAGTTATTGACTTACTATGCGGCGCGCTTTTAAAATAAAAATTTAAGCTGTCGTACGAACGCTTACTAATTACAGGCGCATCGCTTGAATGACTATAGTGGATGTAAACTTATGAAAGTAATTTATTTCGCATGAAAATGTTGCAAACTGAAAATAAATACATATTTACTGTCTCTTCCAATGATAAATTGGAGTCATAGGTAAATGACGAGCATTTTTACATCCACTTTTAGCCAACGTGGCATTAAAATTAACTAAAAATTAGTGGAAGCCAACCAAAACCAAGAGTTACCATAAAGGCGTGAGTAGCAAGAAGTTGCTGCTGGATTTGCTGTTGAAGGTGATGGTGTGGTGCCGGAGGTGCCGGGGCCTCCTGTTCACCAATGACGTAATTGGAGAACACACCAACAATCAACCACAACCACGTGAGCCACAGCGGCAAACATAGGGGACAGACAGGCAGTCATAGTATAGGATTCGATGTCACGTAGCAACGAATATGAATGTATATCATGAGTAAAAAAAAAAGAAAACAAGAAGGGCAAACGTTAATAACGAGAGTTTATTATTCCTTTAATTAAAAACAAAATAGTGATAATCTCGCGTGTGTACGTACATACAAACGCACGCGGGAACAGGAAGATTCAGAAAAACAAAAAAAAAAAACGCGGAGAAGTTTCCTCGGTCGTCGAAGATTTATTCGGGTCGATCAAAATTATCCGAGCATCGTGTCAACGTACACGCGATGTCGCGTGAAATTTTGAAGAACCGGCGAAACTTTCCCGCGCTCAAACGCTATTGTTTGGGAGTTCCGCGTTTGTACTTTTCTCGTAATTAACGAGCCTCTCCCGTTGAATGATAAATACAGTACGAAAAATGTTCGCGATGAGAATCTAACATGTCTACACCAAGGACTCTTAACTTACGTTTCGTGTCCTTTAGAAGTTATTTACGAAAGAGTTCTTGAATCAAAAGTATATTTAAATATCTCGAATTACCGATACTTGTAATTCAAAAATAATTAAAAAATTCGTGATGTAAAAATAATAATAAAAATAAAAATCACGAGTGTCATCATAATTTCAAAAAAGGCCGTAATATAAAGTAATAAGATTAAGAATTACCTATCGTATCAGAAAGATTCAATTCTACAAATTGACTGTCTATCAAAATATGTGGATAAGTCAGGTTTTACTCTAGGAAGTAAGGATGACACTGACCAAGAACATGCGACGTGCTAAACTTTAATTCTTAAAAACTTTGTCTGTCGGTGCAATATCCGCAAGAAGGAACGCAGGTAAATATGGACGGCGAAGTGCTACGCTTACATATATGACTCGAGCCTTACCGGAAAAAGCTTGTAAAATGTTTTTAATTTAAAGTAATATACGAGATTGCGTACGCATACACACACAAACATAGCTACTACGTTCATAGCATCTATAGCTTCAAATTTCTTAGTAACGACAGTAAATATGAAAAGGAAGCTTAAATACTACGCCGTCGATAATCTACGCAGCGTTGCTTATCAAAAAAGATATAATCTAGTGATAACCCTCGACTAAACACAGACAAAATCCATATATTATACGGTCGTGGTAAAAGAAAGTGTGTGAATGTGTGGATAGCAGAAGAAGTGGTGCAACGATGGTGTTAATTTGTTGGACATACCACTGTGGGTACCTGTCCGGGCACGAGAGGCTGACCCGGCGTGAGGCCCTGCTGAATTTGCTGCATCAGCGCGTTTTTCAGCGCTAAGTGGTTGCGCCCGTTTATCAAGAGTTGGTCCTTCAGATGCTGTGGGGGATGGAAATACTTGCAAGGTGGTTTCTCTCGGTTACACCGGCCCTGAAACAAAAATGCAGACCGTGTTAAAGCTACTATCGTTTTGTGATAATATATAATACTATTGCAATAAGTAAACATTAATTGTTGTAATCGTACACACAGAGAACATAGCTACTACTAGAGAAAATTCTTCTTAGTAAATAGCTCAAAAAATAAAAATGAGTGATGAAAATGAATCTCATATATTCAATTCACTAATTTCTAATAAGATTATTGTAATCCAATTATTTTTGAAATTATTTGATTATAAACCAATATCCTTAATTGATATTGGTTCATAAATCAAATTAGATAAAGGAGTAATTTTAAACATCATGTTATTTGCTGAATTTCTTCCTAGTTCACTTCCGTCAAACGACACAAAATTATTCCAGTGTTACCCCAACAATTAATATTGAAAGCGATATCGACTATAAATGTATTAATAATGAAATTGGATGAGGGGTTGCAAAATATAATCCTCGATATTCAATGTCATTGCGAACATAATAATTGATGAGATATCTGATATTCGTACCAATGATACCATATTATTATAATAACGCAGATAATTTCGCGACGCCACATGATTCATAATACTCTTATATCTACATATATAACGAATGCAACGTTATCTTTAGCAAAATTACGCATAATACAAGTTTTCACCTATAATTTAGCTAAAAGAGAAACACAAACGCGTATAAATGGTTCATAATGTGACTAATATTTGAAAACCTATCGTTTACTCTTCATATCGAATTCTCGTTTACTTTACTTATCTCTCTTTCTCTCCTCCTCACCCGGCCTGTCCTTCTCATAATTTGGGTGTTGAGACGAACTGTAACGCGGTTTATGAGGTAAGTTGAGGGTGCAAGGCTGGAATACGGAAGTGGCACGAAGAGGCGAGAAAGTGGAAGGAGCATGCCGTCGAGAATGCCGAGCCGGGTCTCGGAAAGAGACTCGTGGCGGAGAAACGGAAGCCCGCGGGAAATGAAGGAAGGAAGGGTAGACGGGACGAAGAGAGAGGTCGCGCCTGGTGTCGCGGTGGTACTATAATTAGACCTTAACAATATTAGTTCAGGTAAGACGTCTATATAGAACGCCTATATAGAACCGGGTGGTGGCCACCGCCAGCCGCCTGTGCTTTCTTACGGAAATCCAGTGGCTTTCGGTAATAGTGCCTTGCGAGCGTAAACTCCGTCAGAGACAGAGGGGTTGGCGACAGTTTGGGCGGCCAAGGGGGAAGCAGTGGGTCGTGTTGGTGGTATAGCGTCGGCGGGACGAACGCTCAAATATCGCCTAATTAAGCATTCGAGAGTTTCGAGGAATAATGTGTAGGTACCCGCCACGAGAAAGTTTCGACCCATTGAGAGGAAATGCTCCGCCCTCTTCATCGTCTTCGCCATCGTCACCGCCGCCGCGCCGCGCCGTTCTCCGTTCTCCGCGTCGCCGTCGTCGCGCTCCCCGGGAGCCGACCTCTCGTTGACATGGGGCGGTTTAAGCTCGACTAATTGCACGAGACAAGATTCGAGCGTTTGCTCTTGCACAAGCTACATGACGTATACAACGCGTGCCGACATCTGTATCGGCGGCTTTGACGTTGATAATATTTGTTTCTTTTCACGAACAGTTGTTTTCGACGTGTCTATCGTGCTTTTATTTTTAATATAATTAACTAACCAAAATAATCCTTTAAGCTAGCTAGATAAAAGTCTTCATTTTTTTGTACAAACTTAGCATTAAAGATACGTTAAAAGTATATAATTCAAAATTCAAAAAATCCGAAAAAGGTAAAAAGAAGAAGATAAATGGAATGTTCGGAGCGAACAAATTGATACACAATATTTTAAAAAGTTTAGCATTTCGAGAAGAGCTCAGAAAAAAATAGTTTTTTAATATATACATATACATACATTTAATTGTATAATTGTCCTGATATAAATAATAATAATAATAATAATAATAATCAGTATTTTATTTATCAAATATGCCAATAAATATCGTAATAATGCACATAAATATAGTTTCGGGATGCTTAAGCTCTATATTCTAGATGGTGCCAACTAGTCAGGGCACTATTAAAGTTGATTTAAAGAGGCTACTGATAAGAAACAGCATTCTCTGGGGTGCTGTGCGAAACGCTCCCCTCTAATTTTAATGAAACTTTAATGATATTTAGAGGATCTCCGCGGAAACGGATAGCCTCGTAAATTTCATACATAATGATGTAATATCTCACGAATCTTTTAATGACCGAATTGTTTCGGCCTTACACAAATTTAATTTTAATGCTGATCTATATTATTCCAAATAAAAATTTTCTTTAAAAATCAAGATTAGCAAACGTAATTGCGTTTCTCACTAATAAATTTTACGTATATTAAAAATCAATTCACAATCATTTCACAAGAAAGATGTTACGTATAATATTTACTATCAAAATGCAAGTTCCAAGCAATAACTGTTCTTTAAATTTTAAACATATATATTCACATTTAATTATGATATTAAATTACGCACATTGACATCTGAATGTAATCATATCACCCTTATTTTACATTTTGATATATGCAGTTAAATGTAAATTTAAATAGATCACAAAATATATACCTAATCACAATAAAAATTGCAACTGCATTTATTAACATTTATTAAGCAAAATTATATTTTTTTTATAATAAGCATTTCAATAGTAAGCACCAAAAATGTATTATCTGATAATGTGTGTGTGTATTACCAAAAAAATTTACTAATTCAGAGTTGATAATCCATGATAAGCACTGATGCCTTAGGTAAAATTGCTATAAAAGTAGCAATTTGACATTTCAGACAAACAAATACAATTTACGACGTTAGTGCTCGTGCGCTGTTTAAAAGTTCACAACGCGTAGAGAATATTGGAGAAGGCATTCCTCTGGTTCTGAAAATATAAACGAGTATGAACCTGATACCTACACAGAGTATAAACCTGAGATAATTCCCAATATTCGATTTCATGCTTATCCGCTTGGATGAATAGTCCAACATAAGGCAGCATACAAAGGAAGCTTTATTTTCACGTTGCCGATTCGGAGAAGGTATTAATCTTATTACGTCCTAAGACGACGCAATAACTTCTGAGTCACGTAGCAACAAAATCCTGCTTTCAAAACTAATCTTGTACAATCTTAGACAAACATAGCTTAATTATATTTCCCCGACGTCATTATTTTTTCAATTAATCAAGATTTGTATAAAAAAATATTACGATTTCTGAACGGTCTTCTTGAAGCTAATTTATAAGGCTAATAAACATATGAACAAACTGATTATCAGCATTATATGTTAATTTAATTATCGCATATTTTGTGCAAGAATATTTAAATTAAAATGGTTATTGTTAAATGAAAATTATGAAAAGTATACTTTTTGTGTTATTCTAAAGCTTGATATTGAGCTATTGCAGTAATATTCGTTCATATAAATTTATAATGTTTATACAACTGGTAGCATACTGCACTTGTATCACATAATTCCAATTAAGCTACAAATACCATTTTTTTGTTATATAATGGGAAGAATATGAAGTTGAGAAGGTTAGAAGACGCGAAAAAAAATCCAATTGATATAGAGGCAGTAAATAATCTTCAGCAGTTCGTTTTCTTGATAACTCATCGGCGCGAAACGAGCAAGTGTGGTAAAGCCAAAAAATGCTGCCAGTCGACTCGTACGAGCGCAACGGAGAAACTTCTGTGCCTTCATTGTTTCAGTCTTCCGGCATTACAAAAGAAACGCCGTGGATGGAGGTGGTCGGAGGCTCGAGACCGACTCAATTACAGTCGCTGAGCGACGCGATAATTGGGATCAAGATTGATTGTCTTCCTTCCTTTCGCCCTGACCTCCTACAAATACAAGCTACCCGAGACGTACATTTTCTTTTATCCCGTCTCACATAAATAAACCAGTGCGGAAAACAAAACGTTATTCGTCCAGACGGGATATGGCTCTAACCAAAAATCTTTTCTTATTTTGCACTCAACTTTATAGCATGGAACGAACCTATATATTTCAGTAATTAAGTATTCACCAGCAGAATTGAAATTAAATCAATCTAGATATATGTTGTGTTGACATACATTGGAAAAAAGATTTTATTTTAATCTAAAAATAATATGGGACATATCCGTCAAGTTCACTAATTAATTTGCTTTATAATATAATCAAAATTTCACAAAATTTTGCTTCGATTTAATATAGAAAGAAATATAGCTCATTGCAGTTAATGAATCAAGTGCTTATTAATAGAACAGATTCGTTGATGTTACATCGTATTTACATAAAAAATAGTGCAAAACGACACTTGTTCGATGTTAGCGTCATCCATTGGGGGAGCCAAGCGACATAAAACATTTTATTGGCATCGATATCCGGCTCAAAATTACGAGGCTCACATATAAGAAGTATGATAGTAAACCGCGCAATAATGATTCGTCGTCGCGTGAGAGCACTCGGATCGTTTTTCCCATCTAGCTGCGTGGAAAAAACCTACGCGAAGACATCCGCGAAAACGCCTCGATGACAGGGGCGCAGGAGGGAAAAAACAGGAGGGTGGTGCTGGGGCGGGCTTGTGGGATGGTTGCTCACTTCATGGCGGCGGGAGGTCGATGTCGAGCAACCTTTTTCACCTCGATAAAGCCCTGTCGTCGAAGGTGGCCAACGAGCACGATCCTTCAGACCCGGGCTAACCCCGTTTTATAACCTCTCACCCATCTTACCCCCGTCAGCTCCCTGTCGCAGCCTTACCGCGCAACGGGAGCACACCGAGTGGGAAAGAACGTGTTCTCGCTGCTGAAATGAGCGTCGCAGATAGAATGATAGAGAGAAACTATGAGAACCGAGAGGGAGAGAGGGAAAGAAGAAGGAACAGAGAAAAAGAAATTGGGTGGATAAGAGGTGCGAAGGGGGACGAGGGTGTCGACGGGTGTACGCCATCCACCCGTTGAGCCGTTGCAAGGGCTGCAAGACGGGTGAGCGAGATTACTAGGATTTGCGCGTAGATTTGCATATCGATTTTCCCGGTGGAACAGTGTCGTATGGCAGCGAGGGCCCGCACACGATTTACCTTAATTTCGCTCTGTGGGAGGTATCTGCCACATTAGCCCGGTGGTTGTAGCTTAAAGACGGCTGTTTCACGACACGGCGATGTCATTTCGGATCGCGCGGCGACTCGAAATTACCAGTGCAATGGTAACTCCCGAAGAAACGCGGGCGGGTCTAAACCTAGGGTTAAGAGACGGAATTTTTCAGAAAAAAAGAAGAACATCTCCGCTCGCACGTCCGATACGCTACACAACCTTGATTTTCTTGATACCGTGTTCTTTTTAAACAAAGAGAGACGTATATTTTACATTATTTATCTTTTGCATTAAACTTCAATTTAATAGCATTATGAAATAGAATTACTATCTGTCAGTTAGGGTATAAGTTTGTCAGGAATGTACGTAAAATTAGAAAGCAGTGTATGATTCGTCTAAGAACGAGTGTGGATTGTTGAACGAAAAACTGTTGAGGGTATAACAATGCTACGGGGCAAAAAAAATAAAAAAGAATTGACAAGAAAAGTTTCTTCGTTAATTAACTTCAGAGAGCGATTGCATACAACGCCGCATACAACGTAAACTAGCTCTGTACAAGAAAGTCTAACCGCGCTCGCTTATTCGCAATATAACCCTTTCACAGCGGCCAGTATCATAATCGGATCAACTACGAAGAAGCACCGAAGATATCGGGACAAGACTGCGAGACGTAACCGACGGATATTGGTGCGATGATAGGCCAGATTGAGAGGAACTTTGTTATCTGGATTACTTAGGGGAGTAGAAAAACATGGCATTGTTCCCCGATTGAATTTACAGTATCTATATATATATATATATATGTATACATATATAAACTGTAAAGATGACTGGGGCCCTATTCTCTAACGAGAAACGTATACGCAAACTCTGCTCT
>NW_020211106.1:295634-309171 GCF_003070985.1 Temnothorax curvispinosus | reverse complement strand
AGGGATAATGAATCGAGCGAAAGAGTCGATGACGCGCGGTCAGTAAGTCGACGAAAGGTAGAGACTGGCGAGGTCGAAGTAGACCTCCATACGTATGTCCTCTCCACCTGGGTTAGGTTTGTCACGCTCCGACCCGAGGCTTTGCGGTCGCGACTACCGCCGGCAAACCTCGCCTATACTCACTCGAGTTGTTTCCCTCGCTCGTTCGACGCTCTTAACCCGCCGAGGATCCGGACGGCCCGCAGCCGTCGACCTCCTCGACGTCCCACGTCCCGCGCTCTCACGGACAATGTGTTTTAGCTAAGGTGAGCCGGCCGGTTAATTCGAAAAGTGGCGGCTCTCTTTCTCTACCTCTACGTTCCTCCGCGCGCGCGTATCCGCCCTCTTCTCACTCTATCCCCCCTTCACTCCACCCGCGGCCCGCGGCTGCGACCGTCTTGGAGAACCGCCCGGATGTCGAGAGAAAGCCGGACCAAATGACATTAGGGGTCTCGTTTCATTACGGCGACGGACGTGAAAGCACAGCTGAGTCAGTGGCTATACCCCTGGTGTATAAAAGGAAGTCCGTTCTCCTCCCTTTGTTTTTTTACTCCGCTTCCTCACCGTCCTCCTCTTTTCTTCCTGTAGATCTTTACGGCGTTACGGAACAATTTTCTTTTTGTTTCAAGCATTTTCATTACTTATATCTCTCTTCATTGTGATTTCAACGTTTGTGCTGAACGGAAGACAAACGGGGGACTCTGGTCTCCTTCCCAAAGCATTATCAAAATCACGCGATAAAAAGTTTTTTTAGAATATTTAAGATTTCGGAAATTATAAAGAACAACAACTATCTCACTCTATTACATCAATAAACTATAATTACAAACAATTATAGACAAAGTAGCTTGTTATTTTTTGCACTAAGCATTAAATGTGAGAATTTGAAATAGATAAAAAATAGAATATTATTTCTCAATTTAGTTTAAATAGTGTGGTAATTCTTTTGTGAGTTCTCCCAAAATTAATTGTATCATAAATACAAATAACACTCTCTCGTGGTCAACTTCGATTATTCTCGAATTTGGTTATTTCCTAGATAAATTCGACAATAGTTTAACAAAACTGTAATTTTTGAGGCATAAAAGTGAAAATATTATAAAATAAATATTACAAATAAGATGAGAAATGAGTTTTTTTAAACTCCTTAAAAAGAATCTCGATGAGAGTGAGCATTGTGCACGATTGAAATAAATGCTTTCTTTCACCTTGTTATACGCAGTGCGTTATTATTTTTGCATTCGGTCGTTCGGCCATCTTGAAAAGTCCTTGCAATATTTAATCCAACGGAAAAAACATTACATTCAGTAAAGTATTTTTAACTTTTTAACTTTCAATGTTAAGTGCCTTCGCAATTGCGAATGCCTCAATTCTGATATAGAAAGTCGCCATTCTTCTTAATTCAACATCTGTAAGTTAAATGAAGTAGACGCGAGAGAAACGTCCGCAATTAGATGAGGTTTACTCGAAAAAAAATAGCGTTAAACAAATTAACGTCTCCAGCTGACGTAATGCTTTCACAGTCGTTTAATTTAACGTTGTCCGCGCGCCCCCGCAATACACGGTGGTATTTCGCAGTCGCGAAGTTCTATTTCCGAGACGCAGCGCGACAGTTAACGACGTGACATTATTAACGGTACTCGCTCGCAAACGCCGGAACGCCTCTCGGCTAAATTAGCGGACGAGCGGGCGTCTTCTCCCGCGGACAAATTTCACCGGGATCAACGTTGACGTAGCGCGCACCATTCGCGTGTCATTCCGGCGACGCTTTCACACGGTACATATTAATGAGTAAAAGTTAATCCTCGATACCCGAGCCATCCTTTATGTAGATCACGAACTCTATTAGGTGGTGTCTGTAGAATCCTGTGATGCCGTCTATATTAGTTTCAGATCTCCTAAGAGCGCGTGCCGCAGCCGAGAGTTCTGACGCAATTCTTAGAGGAACTTATACACGTTGCACGTATGTCATTGCGTTGGATGGCACAGTATGCGGTACATGGTAATAGGACTGCTCGGATCGGCATATGAAGTGCGTATTACAGAGAACGAAGCATAACTATGTATATCTAATCTGCTTCGCGAAGATATCAGGTGTGATGTCTGCATTCTAAATATATCTGCGAATTATTATTCTTTAATTTCGATCGCGTGCAGTCGTGGAGTGGATTTTGATTGAGTTAATGATTGCACACACCTGACACATTGCATTCTTTATTAAGTTATTTTTAGAACTCATCATCGTCATTTGTCTCAAATTGTTGCTCATTATTATGCCGTAAATATTTTGAAGATATTTCTTACTTTTATTTTGGTAATGTTTTATTTTGACTTTAAATTAAGAAAGTTTTAATTATTAATTGTTAAAAAATATGAATAATGTCAGATTTATAACAAACTATTTTATAACTTAAATATATAGATAGTGGGAAATATTTCTACCTATAAATTATAAAGCGTCATTGATTGTTCCAATATCAAAATAATGATATTATTTTGACATTGGCTAATCCAATTGAAAATAATGAAATTGTGTGACCGTGTAATTCAGCACGCCACATTATGTGACAGATGATCGCCGTTTCGACACGTCAATATCGATGCACGATTATAAATACTAATTAAGAGCGCAAGCGAATCTTGATGGACAGCTGTTGCGGCTGCAATTGCATTGGAAACGTCATCCAGAGCGGTCGATAGGAAGTGCCCGTGCATGTGCGTCGCGTAATATTCCGCGTATGCGTATAATTGCAGCTCAAACGGAAGCGCGGAAGCACAGAAATCAAACACGCATTCCGAAACTGTATTCGCTTTGCGCGAGAGACAAAATTCGATCGATTATTTTTTAATGCGCGTAATCGGATTTCACCATGGTGTGGTGCGAGCTGATATTTACGATTTACCATTGTTACATATTGAGGGGACATAGTTCAAACATTTTCCGAAACGGTTTTTTTTTATTTTCCGTTTGTACACGTTGAGTAAGTTCGCGCTGCGGCAAATAATGACTGATACCCATAATACCGTCATTCAAACGGTTTGAAAATATCGATACTGTACGTGTGCTTCATAAAATTCGGATCTATTTCGAGTTTACATGACAAATTGCGAAAGCAAATTCGTGTAAATGACATTTAAAAAAAAAAGAGAAGTATATCTATCTATTGAACTAACAAATACATAAAATCCTAGTAAAATTAAACTATTAATTTAAACGTTTCATCAAATTTAATAAATTTCTTATCTCTGCTTAAAATCCGCTATGACATAAGCAGTAATAGCAATGATACAAAGTGTAGATCAGCATTTGATAATTATTATTAAACGTATTTGTTGAATATAATATAATGGCGTTATCATATCGTCTCATTGATAATAGAATACATATCTGCATATACATATATCTTTTTTTTGGTGAGCTGAAAGCACTAGCCATTATTGTTCCCACTGGACTATTTGCGCAATAAATTTACTTGCTGGTCACGATGGCACTTCCTTCGCGCAATCCATGAATGTTGTGCTCTGATTGTCGTTAGATCGACAATTTAACAAGACAATTCTCCGAGTGTGAGTTATCGTTTAATGAACGCCTCTTCGACTTCGGAGTGTTGAAGTGCTCTAGACTCTAGTGCAGCGTCCGGAGCTGGTCTTACCACTTGAGCAAAGGGCTGCTAACCCTCGATTTTCTCAATCCCTTCTCTCGCCCTTTCATCCTCTCTCTCTCTCTCTCTCTCTCTCTCTCTCTCTCTCTCTATTTCACGAGCTCCACACCACTGGCCTTTTCCTGCTCCTACATGCTCGCGCCAACTTCTCCCGTTAACCGAGCCAGAGGAATTACGATAATTTGCAGAAGAGAACAAGGAAGGAGAAACTGGCGGTCAGGTAGAGAAAGAAGCAGATAGAAGGAGCTCGAAGGAAAAGAGGGTGCTCGGAGGTTCGAGTTTTTAGCCGTTTGATTCGTCAGCACAATTAAACGAATTAATAGGCGCTGCTTCGCTCGTTCAGCTTTCTCCTTCTCCGTTCCACCATTTAATCCGCTATCCACTGATTACAATCCTTTTCTCAACAATCCGTGGTAACAATCACAGTTTGCAAGACACATTGATTACCGGCGACCCAAATGATCAGTTGTTTATCAAGGAAAACCGATTGTGATTTTTTTTTCTAGATTTCTGAAAATCTAAAGTTTGATAAAAATATAACAAATCAAGAAAATAATGAAAGATATATATAATATTTATAATGTTATGTTAAAATTGAAGTTATTAACACTGATTTGATTATCACAATGAGTAATCAAGTTGGATTACATCACAATAATATAATTCAACAATGCAAATAATTTTCTCTCTCTCTCTACGAAAGTAACAGAACTACGAATAGATGCACAAATTTATTTTCGTCAATTAATTTAGTTTGTTAACCGCCATTTATATTCAAGAAATTGAGATTTTAAATTATATGTTTGCAATCTTAAAAGATGCCGTTTATTTATGACATGGCAAACGCGACGCGATCTAGGCCATCGTGAAAAATTTCAACGTGCTTGTTTTGGCAGCGACAAGTGACTGGAAGCTGGTCCGTGACAGAATAACAATTTCGCGAATTAGATAGATCAAAGGGAATAAAGTTCGACGGTGATCCAGGCGGAAAGAAAACCGAGACGGACGAAGGATGAAGATGCGGAAGAGAGAAGAGCAACGTAGTACGAGCGCGAAAGCGGGGCCCGCTCAAAGGCGAAGAAAATTTTCCCGAGTTCTAAGTGATAGAAAAAAAGAGACATTAGAAGGCACGGCGTGCCACTCGCAGCACTCGTTTCTATGATGCCTGCTCTTACGCTCGCTCCCTCGATCTTTTTCTCTCCCTCTCTTTCGCGCTTACTCTTGCCACTCACCCTCGACTCTCTTCCTTCCGTCATCCATCGCGCTAAGAGTCTTGCTGAACATCAAAGGCATTGCACGGCTCTCTCTCGCGTGCACGATAAAATATAGACATGATGTACCAAAGGCAAACCACTAAGCCTCCCGCTCTGCGAAAGCCCTGATTCAAATCGGGCTCGACGTGACACGATAATTATTGCTCGCCCTCCTTAACCTTCTCGTGAGAGTAAATTTGTCCCTTTCGTGCAATAACTGCATACAGTCATACGGAACGTTGTACCGATTGCGATATTAGAGTTCTATATCTCGAACTTCCATAATAATTATCTTTTGAAAACAATATATTAAATCAGAGATTTTTAAAGTCATCGTAAATTTTATTTCACTAATAAATGCAATTATCTTAATTAAGATCCAAAAATAAAATATCAGAAAGTCAACAAAATTACTCGCAGATAATGTACTGTTTTTTAAATAAAATAACTTCTAAAGTTAAATTACTATACATGTTTGTATATGTGGCATATTATCCCATACTACACATGGGTGGGTAATATGCCACTTTGCAACACTTTTGTATTTCTTCCTTTTTAATAGTAACCAATCAAAATATTTCATTAAAAAAAACCATATATAAATAACAGATAAAAGAAGAAAAAAGAAGACCAGTATGCAAAGATACCTCAAAAAGAAAGAGAAATAAGAAAAAAAATCATATTTTTCTTAAGTGTGGCATATTCCCTCGAGTTACCCTAACTTTTCTGACGTGTAATTCTCTTTTACTTCGTAAATAAAAATTTTAACATACCCGGGAAAAAATATTTCATTTTACCTCAGTCTATGGATAAAATAAAATTGTCTTTCCTGATATAGAAAGTTTTATAGAAAATTTTATTGTGATAAAAACATGATAATAAACGTACAAAAAATAAACATAAGTATGTAAAAATATAATGGATATGTACGCGAATGCGCGAAATATTTGGTACACGGGAATTAAGAATTTATTGCTATTAGCAAATCGGATTTCGAATAAATGCGACGTGCAAAAGTAAACAAAGTGTATTACCCTCCGGCTATTATCGGGGCCATTAATCGATAATGGAACGCATTACACGCGGCGTTACACAGCATAATAAAATTTTATAACGTATATTCATCGAATTGACCAACACGTCCCACACGGCGCAATGTAATTTCGCCGCGTCGCGCATAGCGCGCGAGCGCTTGGGGCTCTCGCACGTTTACACTTATAAATTCGTGACGTGCACGCGGCACAATGTCGCCTAATATGCATGTAAATCACAGTGGTGCGTAGAAACCGCCGGTTGCGGTTCAATCTCGAGTTGCGGCGCGACTCACGCCGTTCGCTTACAAATTCATGTGATTTTCTACGGTGATTACCGGCGATGCCTCCCCTGCGAATCGGCCTATCATTTTTTATCGGCGTCTCGCATTGCGGATTACATCCCTCTCTTTCTCGCGCTCTCTCTCGCTGCGATAAATATTTAACGCCCGGTCGTGCGCTTGCGGTCGTTCCCAAAACCGCGGCGGCCGGCGCGATTTATCGCGTTAAACAATCGCGATCGACATTGTTGCGTCGTTCCGAGATAGAAAGCGTACATCACGCCTCGAGCAATCGGCCAAACGCGAATTTTCGAATCTATCGGATCTGCGCTTCTCTGCCGGCGTTTAGAAGCGCATTACATACGTTCGGCTGGCTTCATATCGGCCCCCACGGTACATTGATTTAATCCCAGATTCTATATAGAGTTGCGCGCGGCCGTGCGGCTATATCGCGTTGAGAATATAGCAGGGAAAAAGAGCGATTTCACCAATGTTCGTTATGCGCCTTCGATCGAGATTACCTGACCGAAGCGGATGGAATCTGACGACAAATCGCGAATAATGAGAGCGCGGAAATAATGAATCTCTCTGTTTCGACAATATTATACGCATTCGACCGGCAACCTCAATCTTTCTGAATTCGTGATAGAGAAGCAATTATAAAAAATTAAGTTATAGAAATATTTTCAGACAGTCAAAAGTTATAAGAGTTTCTAAAGTATAATTATCATATGGATATATAATTTTTATTTAAAAAACTATTTTTTTGCAGAGATTATTCCAATTTTCGAGTTGCTATGGTTTGTATTTACGTTGCATTTGTCACAAATTAATTATCATGCTTCAGTTATACATAAAATTAAAAAAAGGTGGAATATCATTAGCTGCATATTTGTGTGAGAAATTCCTAACAATAGTTACGTTGCAATACTTTTCACAATACACAATTTTTATGTGACATAAAAAAAAACATAGATGCGAACTATTTACATGGATTAAATAAAATGATATTTTTTTATAACGTAAAAAAACTTAAATTATTTTTAAAAAATAGCTATTTAAAGTTTGCTCATCATTGCTCGAAACAGGCATCAATTGCGTATCACAGATAAAACAAATGATAAAAAATGAAATTACACATCGGTTAGCAAACAGAGATTTCTATTGTTTAAAATTTAATCACGACACTTGACATCGCGGTATTTGACTTTTGACGCGATAAAATACGCAAAAAATTCCGGAATACAAGAATCGTAACGCATCCGGCCATCCGCGCGTGGCACGAATAAAAAAAAAGAAAAAAGCTATTATAAAAGTGTAATTCGACGCCACAAAAGTGCGGCTTTTGTATCGCAATCACGGCATTTCCGCTGTCATCGGAAACACAAAATCTGCCAGTACCGTTTTCAGCAAAAAGTGCGGGATTTGAATATCATACCAGTGTCTATAAAAGCTAAATCACCTCGGTGATGATTGAGAATCACTTCTTTTGCTATTTGTTCGTGTTAGACACTGTTCGGTCCTGGCAAAACATCGTAACAATCGTTACAATCCAACGTATCCTATAATGGCGTCCGGTTAGAGCTAATCGATCATGAACGCATTGCATTTTCTAGGACAAAAGCGTAAAACGGCGAAAATGTGAAAAATCGGCGAGTCACGAGGATGCTCGTTTTTCAAAATATATGGAGATTATCGCTGTCTATTTCGCAAAGAAAAATGAGTAGCACGATAGTGGAAGATATATTACTCATTCGCGTGCTCTAATTTTTATGAAATATTGGGCAAAGATATTTCGACAGTTTGGTATGTACATAGAGCTTATAAAAGCTACAAATTGACAAAAAATTGAAAAAAGAAATTCAATGTAGGAATGAATAACGTAGAAATGATTCCGGAAAGATTTAGAACAGCTGTAATATAAGCTCCTAAATGTCGCTCCTTCCTCCAAGGACGAACGTTGGCGATTTGGCGACGCAAATAAGGACATAAGCCGTCTGACTTGTCAAATGGACCAGAGCGTCATTTTCGGATGACGAATAAGGCCAATCTGCCGTGTCGGATGTGATTTGCTTCGATGAACGGATACTAGGAGCGGAAAGCGGAAATCAGACGGCAATGTCGCGTGAAAGCTACTCTTGCGTGAATCGTCGTGCCATCTTGTTATCCAAAGCAATTACTTATTTTTTATGCGCCAAAATAATATAGGTAGTCCTTTGGGCTATTCCTTAAGTTCTTGTTGAAAATCCGAAAATTTCAAATTCTTCCAAGCAAGAGCTATTACATCAAATTTCATTTAAAGCTATTCTACATGTTAGCAACAATATAAACATCTAAATACATGTCTGAAATTGTATTTAGAAAGCCAAACTAATACTTCGAGATTAAAAAATTGTTGGTTTTTTTAAATATTTAAAGTCCAATGGTAATTAAAGTACCTTTTTTAACCTTTGCTATTATAAAAACTGAAAAGTCGAACAATTTTTTGCTTTTCATCATTTGTCTTCCATAATTAATTGAAAAATCAGCTAATTATGGTATAAACTCAATAATCCCTTCTACTAATATATAAAGTTTAAAATATCAAAGTAGATATGCTGTTGTTATAATCACGTCTTAATAAACGTCATGCGATCGAAGACTTAAAAATTTGCAATTTACGTCAATGAGATAAGCAGTTTATGACAGTGACGCATTAATGATTTCCGCGAAGCCGATCTGTTAACGTAACGGATATACTACGGTAATAACCCAAAGCTATGATGATGGAGTTCATCACCTGGTCACCAGCTGTTGTCCACCACTGCCTCGCCCGGGCAAATGCACATCGCAAATAGCCGACCGAATTTTCGAAAGTTGAAGTACCTCTAGCTGTTCTCGGAATTACATTATATACCAACGAAATTCTATCTCTGAGATTCGAAGAAATAAGTCAGCGAAATATAACGAATAATATAATAACGTGAATTTAATATCGTTTCCACGCGTTAAAATGCCAGAGAGAGAGAGGGAGAGAGAGAGAAAATCTTATTAACAAGGAGAAATTGAAATTTGTCATTGAAACGCGACAATTAATACGCGATATTATAGAAATAAATAGTATTTTCGGAAACATTGGATATTAAATTAAATAAAGCAGCTAAATACATGTTTCAGCTCCAAAATAATTGTAATTTTAATACGGATTATTCTTCCGTGACGCGTTCTAGTTACTATCTTTATGAAAAAGGCTATACGAATGTAGAAACGTGCCGGGCACCCATGCGTAAAACAGCACTTTTGCATATCAAATTCGTGTTGTGTGCGACTCGTGGCTCATTCAGTTTCCTATTCATACGCTGTTTCGGTATACACAGAGAGAGAGAGCGAGAGAACAAGAACACGGCGGACGCAGAGACCATCCACCGGCGTGAAATACTGAACAATCGTGTTCGCGCAGTTTGCCTACAAGAGATCCAGGTGCATGGCCACCTGCTGCTGTTGCCACCACCGTTACCCTCGAAATTCGCGATTCGCAAGACAGGCGAAACATTGCCGGCCGGAAGCCGACGGAGAGGGGTCCTAGACAATGCCGCTCCGTTTCCGGGAGCCGGCACGACTGCTTTAACACGCTCCGCTTTTGCTCCGTGTCTGGCAAGAGACAACGCCGGGCCGTGCGCTCAAGATTTATTCGAATACGCGAAAGTAGAGAATCGGGTCGAGAGATGTTTTTGAAATGTAAATATATTGGATCAACCGTGTCGTCCGGAAATGAGAGAAACTCGCCAGATTTTCCTCTATTCATTACGTTTATGGAATTCCTCTAAATTGTATATAATATGAATTTATACACGACATATTTTCTAGAAGAGCAATACAATAAAATATTTAGTATGACATTCGAATAATCAAACGCTCGGTGAAACGTTTGATTATTCGAGTAATATAAATAAAATCACAAAACGAAAATAAACATTCCATACATAATACCTATATGTATATCAATTTACACAAGCAAGTTTATATAGATATATGTTTCTACAATATATCCATAATTTCAGCAATTCTACAAATGTATAGAAATGTCGGCGTAACATTGTGTCTTAACAATAGAAGATAACATACTCAGTCATTCCGAAGTATATATATTCGGGTTCTCGAAACTCCTCGAAAGCCCTAGATGATATAAAGCACAGAAAGAAAGCAGTCTCACCACGAGATAGTTATGTTAAGAAAAATATTTGAACTAGCAAGTTCTTCTTCAAGAAATCAAAAAATAGAAGAAAAGGAAATTGAAGAAAACTATTAAATAATCGTTGATTTTTGTTTTGTTGTATTCATGGAATATTATATAATAAATTATTGTCCTTGACTTCAAAATAATAATAATTCGATTATTGGAATGAAAGATAAAATCACAGTTTCTATTAGATAACAAAAGAGTAAAGCCAATTTATAATCTAGGATATCAATCTTAATCACTTATCATAGTCATTGTCTTAATCATCTTAATCATTCCACTTTTCCAATATTCTTTCTTAATCTTGACGTCGCATTACGTCATATAGGCTAGTCATATTAGACATCAAACCTTCCAATTAATCTTCCCAGTGCATCTTCCCTTGCAACCACCATGAATCGCTTTGATTTGAGGGATTTTGCCCGCAACGAGATGTATATAATAAAATTCGTCTCAAATAAATTTTAAGGCCTGAAAACAGCGAAAAACTAAGACTATTTCAAAAAGTCAAAATTTTTTGCTTATATAGCTACAAACTAAAGAAAAATAATCTAAAAAATCGATTGCACCATGAAAAGTATTCTTTGTAGTTCTCAGATAATGTGTGATTTTTAGGAGATTTTTAATTCTATTTTAAATGACGGGAAAAAATCATCGGCGCAACATAAAAAACACGACGAAATCGAGGGTTTTCGGGATCCGAATCTCGGAGTTTGATGGCGCGTGCAAGCTAAACGACTGACTTGACAATAAATGTTGTTCAGATCATTATTGTAGATAATTTTACGCTCTACAAAAAAAAGTACGTATAGTTAGTAACCCTATCTTGCTTAGTTTTCGAGATATTTGAGAAAAAAATATTAAAAATCGCATTTTTTGTTGATAATATTGTTAATAACTTTTTATTCCACGGTAATTTTGCAAAGCAAAATAAATCCTACTTATAGTACCTCAAATCAAAGCGATTCATGGTGGTTGCAATCTGGGAAGATTAATTGGAAGGTTAACCCCCTAAATTTGTCTAATATGACTGGCCTAATATTACAGTAACGTCCTTTGTTAACAATTGAATAATGCAACCACAAGATTTCTCGGAGTCTCAGAGATGGATAAAGAATACCGATGCATATATATATGCGCAATATAAAGAGACTTCATTGACACAGAGTAATAATAAAATTGTTTCGTGACGCGCGCATGGGAGTTATAACGGAAGGCAAAACACGTGATCTCAGGCACATACAGCTGCGAAATCGCGCGACTAAAAATGTATCACTCCGGTTGAGATAAGCTTCTCCACTATTGGGCCGGGCCCCGGGTCGTAAGTCACCCCGTGGCGTCATCGCATCGTAAAATATTTTCAATTCCTCGAAAATAACTCGAGTATTCGCAGCACGCGTGGCATCGTTCTGGATACACTTTGTTCGCGTTTTATTCATGGCATAGTAAATCACCCCGAGCCTGCGCCACGTCCCCCCTCTCCCACCCCTCGACTCGTCCTCCAGCCTCTCCGAACTCCCTCCTCCCTCCTCCCCCTTGCAACGCAACTGCGTTACCATGTAAATGTTGTGCAATTAGTCATGGAAACTTTGTCACGTGTAAGTTACGGCACAGTGCTGGAACCCCGTTCTTCAAATTTACGGGAGTTTCCGGAGTACTTGAAAATAAGGGAGAAGACCGTTAAAACAAGGTTAGAGGCGACGACGAGCCGTCGCGAGCTGTCGTGGCGAGATTTTTAACCGAATTACTTTCAGAGCGAGATCCTACTCGCGTTCACCGACGTCGCTCGTCTATCGCTTTTTTTTCTTTACCGCGAGAAAGAGATGAAAAGGCCCGCGCCGGATAGAGACAGAGGAGGGCAACGAAAAAAAGCACAAAATTACTAACGACACATGCTGGCCCTCGACGAATCTCGCGAGAATACACTCGGCGTACCCCTTTGTAAGGATCTCAAAGAGAAAAGGGCTGAAACGGGCGAGCAAGCTCCCATTGTTTCGATGCCACCTCGCCACCTTCCGTCCACCATTATTCGCTTTCGCGGCGCGAACAAACGTTATTGCTTATTAAAGCGATCGCGCCTCTCTTATTTGAAAATCCAGCAAACGAAAAGCATGGATATATACGTAGAACGGATTATTACTGTATAATAATGATCGCTAGGTTGGTACGTGAAATTACAAGTTGTTAGCTGTTACAAGAGTTATCTAGCACAAAAAACGTAAACGTACTGCTTTGGGCTATTCAAGTATGGAAACTAAGGAAGAGTAATAATAAACGCAAAGCTGCACGTAAAACAAGACAGGACATCTTATGTGATTTTCAGTCTTCCGTAGTGAGACTGAACAAGAAGTACGGAGAAAACATAAATACGAGGTTCTCTTTAAACTAAAAACAAAATAAAGACATTATTCTTCACGTTAGAGTTGAGAATTAAAAGCACAAAAGTTGATGATTTACATAATATCAGTACTATATAAAACTGTAGAATAATCAAACTAGGACACGTAAAAAGTTTTAAAAATATCTTGTCTTTCAGTATGTATTAAAATATTAAAAATTATATCATATTGTACTTTTACTGATCACGGACCAGTTAGATGAACGCCCAAATTCGCAAAAAACTTATTTCATCTTTATCGTGAATCGATTTTCTTGTAAAATTGGACGTCTCAAATTATTCGTTCGGTCCGCAAACTGGGACGCATGAAATAAGAAATTTCAAGGAGCTTTAAACTAATAAGCTTAATGGCGGACGAAGCAGTCGTGTCCTTTGTGCAGAAGTAGAATCGGTAAAGTTCCACGTGGTACGACCGCACGTGGGGGTTTCGTGGGTGCACGTAAGTACTCGGGGTAGATTGCGTCAAGGTAGGAAGACATTCGGTCGCCATAGTTCCGCTAGTCTCTAAAAGGGGACCAAGTGGAAAGGCTAGTTCTCTCGGATCCGTCGTGTGAGTGCATCTACACATTTACGTAACTATACTGCCTTATGCCCGACGACTATCCGCGCGAGCGTCTCTCTCTCTCTCTCTCTCTCTCTCTCTCTCTCTCTCTC
>NW_020211106.1:285277-295534 GCF_003070985.1 Temnothorax curvispinosus | reverse complement strand
TCTCTCTCTCTCTCTCTCTCTCTCTCTCTCTCTCTCTCTCTCTCTCTCTCTCTCTCTCTCTCTCTCTCCCCCCCTTTCCCTCTCCCTCTCCCTTTCTCTCTCCCTTTCTCTCGTTTTGCCTAAGCGCGAGCTATTAGAATAGATCCCTGCGAATTTGCACGTGGTCGAAACCGCGAAGTTCCTGCGAAAGCAAATCCGGAGTAAATCGACTGCTTAATCGAGTGACGTGAAATTTGAATAAAGTCTCGGGATCCGATAAATACGGAGTGCGCCGCGCGAGTTTCCTCGTCGATTCGAATTATCGGTGCGATAAGATCGCCGATGGTAAAGCAAATCCAGCAAAAATTCCGAGTACGGCGTTCTAACACGAACACCTTCAAAACGCAATTTAATTGCTTCGGAAGATAGTCATTATAGCGACATGAACCAATCAAAAAGCGAATGAAACAGCACCGTACAAAATTTACAATTGAAGCACTTAAACGGTTAAGAATAATTTTGAGAAAAAAATACTGTGTAATAATATAAAATAATTTAACTAAAAATAAAAATTCGGTATAGTTAAACGGCCTGACTGGCAAGTTTTATTAAGTATATCACAACGACGTTTCGACCACTAATTTGGGTCCTTTTCAAGTTATTTTAACAATGCTGGAATGAAAGAATGAAAAAATATATGAGAAATTTAAAAATTAAAAATTAAACAACATTACGCGTTGAACGGATTTACAATAAAATCAGTAAATAAGACTTACATGGATCATTGTGCGTCAATTATATAAAATTCGTGGCGGGTCGGAAAAATACGACGGTCTCATGTGAAGGCCGAAAAACTAATGAAACATTATCGCAAAATACAGTAAACAAAGAAGGAGAACTTAAAGTGATACCTTATCGCAAAATACAGTAAACATAGAAGGAGAACTTAAAGTGAAGAAATTATTCGATCATAAACCAATGGCAGGTTTTCAGTGTCTTTCTGTGAGTTGATTGCCCCTTTATGTTTTTTAATAAATAGCATTTCAGAAATTTCACGTTTTTTTAAATTTTGTTCTTTGTGTAAGATTGTAACATCCTGCCATTTGAAATTATGGTCGCAATCTGTTTTATGCTTACTGACGACCGAATGTTGGTTGGGGGGTTTTTTGATATCTGCGCAATGCTCTTTTATACGCGTTTCTAAATGTCGCTTCGTTTGTCCGATATAACATGCATTGCAATCAGAACAGTCGAGTTTATAAACGACGTCAGTGCATCTCTTGATCTCCAATCTGTCCTTCCCTTTCCTGATTAGTGTATCCATTTTCTTAGGGACCGTATACAAGGTGTTCAAACCGTAATTATTGAACGTACGGCGTAAACCCTCACTAAAAGTTTTTACGTAGGGGATGGGAACATAATTTTTCAGATCAAGAGTAAATGCACTGTATTTGTTGCAAACGCTATCATCATTATTATCCTCATTAAAAATAAAAATTTATTATAATAGATGTTGCTTGTATTATACATTTCCGCTCGTCTTGTATTTTATTTTCGCGATACAAACTGCGAGTTATAAAGTTATTTATCTTTTTAAACTGTCATTATTATTATTTCATTAATTAGCGAGCGCAAATATTAATTACCGTTCAATTCTTATCAACGCTATGAGTATATAATTAATATCAAATTATTTATGAGACTAATTATAGCTTAGCTATATCTATTCCATTATCTATATTAACTGTTACCGAAAGTACTACACTTTTATGATTCAACATGGAAGTAAAAAAAGGGAAACGTAAGAAGAGAGAAAGTGTTAAAAGCAATATTATGTTGTCTGTACAGTTAAGTCATTTTCCATGCACTACCACGTGCCTGTGGAATACTCACATAACAACGCGTACACCGCGCAATTCTTTGAGAATATTGGAACGCCCGGCGAGTCTCACAAAACTAATAACTTTAATGAACGCCGTCGCGCGCTTCTTTTAGGAGAGAGCGACGCGGGCAAGAAAGACATTTGCATGAGGCACGTCCGCATGTGAATTCGTGGGTACGCATTCGAAGTAGATTGCGCCCGTGGTGCTGGGACATCTGGTGCTCCTCGCATCTCCTGCGTTGCAGAAACAGAGGTAAGCGGGGAGCCGAGCGCCTGCTACGCGCATCGGCGCAAATCCTCTCAAAAACCAGCAAGAGCAAAAGCGAGAGAAGAAGCGGGAAAAAGGAAGGAAAAGAAGCGGAGTGTTCTGTTCTAACAAAATGTCGCCGCCTTTTTTCTGTTCTAAGAGGAGGAAGAACCTGGGGGAGAGGGGGTACGAGCTTAGTCTCGCAGGTGTTTCTCGCGAAATATGCAAAACTACACACGTGTCGTCCTAATGCAATTGCTCGATGCGAGAAGACGTCAGCGAGAGTCCCCTTTGCAAACGCGTTCGATATTACGAATTCTTTTAATACCATTGAATCTCGGACGCGCGAGAAATTCTCAAATACCTGGAATCACGAACCAGATCGTATTTATTAATTTAATCTTTTTATTGGAATCGTAATTTTTCACACGAGGGAGGCATAGATATTTTTCGTGACAAATATAATTTAGCCGTACAAGCCGCTTTAAAAAAAAATCCGCTGTCAGAAATTTATATAAAATTTATGTATTACACATAAATTTCTATTGTGTAGATTTTTATAGGAGACTCTCTCTCTCTCTCTCTCTCTCTCTCTCTCTCTCTCTCTTTCTCTCTCTCTAGTATATAAATATTTTGTGTGTATTTTTTAATATTATACTAGCGAGACCGAAGAGTCTTTCAACTGCGACTTCAGCTTTTTCCCTTATATTTCTCGTATAAAAGCATCTAAAATTTCGAGAGTCTAGTCTTGCAAGCGAGGTTTGTCACGGCCGCATGTGAATTCTCCGGAAGGTATTCGAAGTTGATTGCGTCGAGGTAACAGGACATCTGGTCCTTTATATATGCCGAGCGTTTGCATAGACCGAAATTCCTTGAAGGGGAACCAAGCAGGACGAGGTCCCGTGAGCTTAAAATGTCTCCATTTAGAGCAGGCACGAATCCACGCAGATGTTCCTTGCCTTGGATTATGCCAGCGCGATTGTAACGTACTTGTTTCTCCCGCGAGCAGAAGTATCCTCGTCATTGTTACACGCGACACAAAAAAGATACACGTGCCCTTAAGAAAATTAATCGGATAGGGTTGCAAAAATTTGATTAGATACCGTATTGTTGGCCCTAGTAACAAAGCTTCCAACTATAATTTTATTAATATAAAAACTCACTCGAAGTTATGTAAAGTAAGATAAAATTTTTTAAAACATTATGAGTGCTACCTATAGGAAGGAAAGCACTTCCTCGGCGAGAGCTAATATTATCGCGGTCGTTGACATAACGATTGTAGCAGTAATATCGCATTATTACCGCACGTATCTTGTCTCTAAAAATGTATTTATGTCTCGCGCGACATACCAATCACCGCGAATTATAGGCTGCAATTGATACACGTATGCATTACGTTCATATGCCAAGTGTAATTTGATTATGTAATCCGCGTTCAACAACAATCTTTCTGAGGTATCTACTGCCTGAGGTCTGGAGGAGTAACGAGCTTCCTCGTCGCGAATGCAGAGCGAGATCGTACGTACGGGAAGATTGAACGGGTAAAGTTGTCGAGAGAGGGTTAGAGAGTAGGGCGTTTTCATCCCTCCCTCCTCTTCGATGAACGGTAAATCGCGACATATACGATGCACAGATGCATTTCCATTCGAGGCCGTCGCACGATTTCAACTGCGACTGCTGTCGGCAGTCGGATAACGCATAGCATTCCGGCATGCAACCGGTCTGGGCTTCGCTATGCGACATGTAAATTTTCCCCGGCGACGCACGCGTAAGTCAAACTGTCGACGAAGCATGTGCGTTTATAATACGATCGATCCAATTATAAAATAACTAAGTATTTTCGATATAGCAAAGGACGAAAACACAATGTCAGATTGTAGGGACATTTTGATTTAGAGTTATAATTATATCAAGACACTAATATAATTTTATAAATATTATATGAATATTATATATCTATAATAATAAATAATTTTACGTCGCAGAAAAGCTGAGATAAATCTCAATATTCAAATCATGAATAAAAAAATATTGGGCAAAGTCTATAAAATAAATCCCAAGTATCATATAATGACAACTGCAAGATTTTGACAATTAAAATCTTCGCAAAAAATATTTAAAAAAAAATTAACATTTCCATTCATGACTACTTTTGAAATCAGATACAGTTGTTTATTTCAAGTTTCACTAGTTTAACATAAAGATATCATCCAGTAAACACGAGACGGGAGCCGGATAAGCACACTCGGCGCTGTGAACATAGCAACGAGACTTTTTCCTAGGTCGCACGCTATCGCAATTTGATGGTATGTCCGATTACGAACGTGGCAAAGCGGCGATGAGATTTTAAAGTACTGGATGCACTTACACGTGGACCCCGTTAGCGGAACACGACGAAGACAGAGACGTGAGAGAAAGAGGCGGCGCGCGAGGGGGTGGCTGGGTGCGGACGGAGAGAGAGACAGAGAGCAACAGGTTGTAAGTAGAATTCGCGGATGTCAACCGGCAGAACGCGGAAGAGCGATTCAAGGCGGCTGGTGTAACTGCATGATCTCCTTATGACAACTTAAATTACCAGTCCAGTCTAACCCGCCTGCTATCCCGTCTACTGCTTTAACTTTCGTGGCCTATTTCCGAGCGGCGCGGCGCAGCGCCCGCCGTCCCCGTGGCCCCCGGGACGTGATCCGATCGGTCCCGGGATATCGGAATTATTCGCATCCCGTTCCCATTTGAGGAGACACCGCTCTTGAATATTTCAATTTTCCATCGCCCAGAGACGGCGTCGCCGCGCAATCAAAAAGTGATGGAATTCGTGAGCAACGTGCCCGGGGCGCGCACACACGACAGTGGAAAGATAATAATTGGGCGTAACTGAATACATCGGCCCTTGTGTCCGCGCGCGTACGTTGAATTTTTCAGGACGCGGCCAAATTATCCCACCAAGTCATATTGATTTGTCTCGACGACGACATGCATCTATGCCCGCGCGTTTTCTCCGGGATACTTGCTCGCGGGTATATTATTTTGGATCTTTGTGCAAATCCCTTGTGCAAATCCGCTCAAAATGTAGTATTTGCCTCGATTCGATTCCGAGAGCTACCGTAAGAGCTCGATCACTAAATGTGCGTTTAACCTCCCCCCCCTCCTCTCCTTCTCTCTCTCGGCCCTATTGCGGCGGTGGCGGCGGCGGCGGCGATCGTGGGCGTCTAATCGTCCGGAATGGATTCTGACCGCCCGCCCTCGTAAAAGTGCTGAATTAATGAGCGCTTCGACGGCGCAGCCACGAAAAGCGCCGATATCGAACGAAAGCGCGCGCGCGTTCCACCGCTTTCACCCTTTCGCGAGTGCCGTCCTTTGAGATATTTGTGAAAACAAATTAATTCGCCGGCTGGAGATTATCCCATGCCGCGCGATATGACTCGCTGCGTTAATGACGCTGTTGCAGATAAATTGCATATTTCCATTCTGTAACTCTACTATACCTAAATAGCTGATAAATTTAAAATCTTTCGCATTAACAGGTTGGCTGGTCATCTGTGACCTAATTTTTCAGTGACGCTCTGACGATGATCATCGCTATCAAAATTGTTTAAAACGCTTGTAAAAAATAAACACCATCTAATATAGAATTTTAAATGACACAAATAGCTAGATAATTATATAAAACAAAAAGTACGCTTATGAAGTACTCGTAAACATACAGCCTTGTTTAATCACATTACACAACATTTTATCACATTGTATGCCTATAAAAATTCTGCTGCAACGTAAAGAAAAATACAAAATCTGAGTAGGCAATGTGTTAAAAATGTGTAACAAAAAAATTATTTTATATATAGTAACACTAATTCACACATTACTTTCAAGAATTTTTGTTAGCATAAAAATCCTACAGGTGGCATAATCAGCAATAGCACGCTCGACCAATAGAAAAAACAATAAACTATAAAATTATCGTTTCAATTAGTGCGCCCCGTTGTACAAATGCACTCAAGCATCAGCGAATGATTGTCGCTGAATACATCAAATATACAAGTCGGTTGAGTACCTTGTCTTTGTATAAAGAACGATCTTCCCAAGTGGACCAGCCTCTCTAAAGTTACGAAGCTAACGAGCATCGTGAGACTTCAAAAAAATACGAGGGACGATGATCGCATCTTTCTGACCAAAACTGAATTTATTTAATTTAAATTCCGCTCGTTAAGCGAAACTCAGCTACTATTATGCGTTGATAACCACTTTCTGGTAATATCCGCATTACAATCAATCTGTCACAAGAACCGCCGCCGAATTGCACAGCTCGATTAGCCCAAACCAAAGCTAACTGGTCATAGGAATAATTACGTAAAATCGAATTTCCAGCGTTTTGTGAAGAAAGGGAATTGATTAAAACGCGATATTTTTCTTCGGTTTTAACATTAGTCTTCGACAAAAAACACGTGCGCATTACTGACGCGTGGTAAATTCTCAATAAAACAATAATGAAACACGCAGTTTAATTAGTCGTTGAAGAAATAAACTTTAAAAAGATAAGGATAACTGGTATACAAAATAGTTTAAAATTGTATCACTTCTTCTCGTTGCTTAGTTTCCATGATGATAAATACGATAATTTATTCACTTAATCATCTTCTCGACATTTTCTCATTATTTAATTAGTTCGAATAAGTATAGTCAACGTTCTCTTGCGAAAGCAAAATAATCCCTTCCACGAAGTGGTATAAAAGAAACCACCGAGTTTATACTTAAAGTACCTTGCAATTTCTTCAATTTGCCTCATGGAGCAAACTCGTGCAACGGCGCGATCAATTAGGTTGGAATCCGAACCGACGTAAACGATGCTTTCATATAGAAACGTCGCAGACGAGCGCACGAAAAATAACGTTTCCACAAAGTCGTGCGAAAAAGGTAGCCGCGACGGGGTACTGTATTATACCAGTGCGTTCTCGTTCGTAAATTACAGCGGGAATAAAAGTAACCGGGTGGGGTCGCCGCGCCGGCACGCGTGCCGTGCTCCGTAACTTATGAATTCCGCGTAATTAGGTGGGCAAACAGCGGCAGCAGCTGCGCGCGTGGATTTTGTCCGCACGCGAGACGAGGAGAGCAAGAAGAAGATGGTCGTTGGCGGGAAAAAAATTGTTACAGAGAGAAGGACGGGAGAAGGGCGGAGGGACGGAGGAAGAGAATAAAGCGGGCGAAACGACAAGGGCGGGCGGGCGCGGCGCGGCGCGGCGCGGCGCGGCGCGGCGGATGCGCGGGAGCGAGGTGGAAAAAGTCTATGCGGGGATGGACCCCCGCAGATGGATATAGCGGGGTGTAGGCGATGGAGTAGGTGTAGTCGACGTGGACGGGAGTGGTGGGACGGGCGGGCGAAAAGAGGGTTCAAACTACCTCGGTTCATTTCCATAAATACTGCCGTAGTGACTGTCTGCGCATCCAGCGCGGGTGACCGTTTCACGACGGAGGCAGAAGCGGAGGAAGCGAACAGGCAAGCCTTATAAGACGCGTCTCTCGGGCAAGAATCATGAAGACATTTTTAAATCTAATTTATCTGGGTAATAAATCGATTATAGACGAGCTCGTTTCCTCGCCAAATCTCATAGCTAAAACAGGCCAGTAAAAATTGCAGGTAATCAATTCGTTTGCTAATTTTACTAATTAAAACTGAAAGGATTAAATGCGGCATTATTGAAATTAAAACGATTACAGGAATTCCTCGCGGCACTTCCAACTAGAGATCGCGTACCATTTTTCTCCGTCGTACGTTCGTAGGTTCTCTCGCACTTGTTTAGCATCACGGCACGTCGCTGCGTGGAGGATGTATTAAAAACAGGAATGAGGAAAGGTGGGAGAAAGAGGAAGCGGGGGCGGACAGCGAGCAGAAGCCGAGGCGGAAAAGAGCCGCCTGTTAAATTATCCTACGCCGCAATTATCACGTTCCGTCTCGTCTCCTCCGGCCCACTTCGTATTCCACTCTCGAATGTTCTTGAACTTCCTTCCCTTTTTTTTTACACCGCCGTCTCTCCTCCCCTTCTCCTTCTGTCAACCCTCCGTTCTACCGCGGGGCTCTTCAGGCTCTTTCCTCGCGGTAAAATCAGAACCATTATAAATATCGCCTTTGAGCGCGTTTTCTTCCATCTTCTCCCCTGCTGTTCTCCTTCCGCCAATTAATTGCAACATTTAAAAAGCGCGATCCCACAGCGTAATGCTAATCGACCCGCGTTTTGCCGACCACTCGCATTTAAATTCGCTACGATGCGATACCTAGCTTTTGACATCTTCCAATACTGCATCACGCAATTTATAAAAAAAATATAGTATATCAATTTCATACATAGCGCTGTCATCTTAATTCTCTATACATAATTTCCATAAATAGGGTACGACTCGATACTATATTCGATATGTAACTTTTCTTTCGTTTATGTAAGTTATGCTGTGACGTAATGATCGCGTAACGCAATATGAAAATAACGATTGTGGATTTTCAGCGGCAGCTTCATATAACTGTGCAGCTTAAAGAGATTAAATTACGGTAGATTTTCTACCAGTTACTCCAGATTTTAATTTTAATAATACGCTAACGGTTTATCACAGGAAATACGAGTCGCACTCGTAACTTTGCATAATTTCACTCGAGGAACGGGGACACAATTTTCTCTTCTACGTTTAGTCGCCATCTTAAATGTCCTTTCTCCATAATGAGTAAAAAATAACGAATAGCGGCAACTATAACTCAACTGTGCAATTTTAACAAAATTTATATTTAAAATAATTGTGTCAGGAAACTAAGAAATCAAGAGAAAGTGATATTTATATAAGTGCGCAATAACACAAGTATTTGTAGCTTAGTGTTCTGCTTAAATATCAATAATGATCAATATATAAGTGATTTATTTGTCTACAAACTTCAAACTTTGTATTCACGCGCGTCCAAGAAATATCAAATATTCATTTAATAACTTGTAAGAATAGAAAGTGTGTAAAATGTTATCTCAAATTAATAAAGTTATAGTGATAATGATAATGATAATAATATAATAAAAAAATGGAAAAAAAATTTAAGATAGAATAAAACTAAAGAAAAAATATACTGGCAAAATACATACGATATAAATAATATCTAAGCATACAAAAATCACAATGTCCTCTCTAGTCGGTGTCGCGCATCGACATCAACCATAATATTCATTCATCTTCGTTATATCAAACTTGGTGGAGATTAATTCCAATTACACGCGCTACTTTGAAATTCAAGTGAAGGTGAGATCAGGTTGTGCAGTATACTACAGTCAACAGCAATAGAAGATATTTACGATACGAGTAACGTGTTGTGACGCAAATCGAGGGCTTGGTAACCGAAAGATAACGAACTTACTACTAACAATAAGTCGTTATCAACAACGTTTTTCCCTAAAATCAACAAAACGCACAGAACAAAGACGTACAAATAGATGAAACCGTAGCGGGCAGAAGATTGCATATAAAAATTTCAAGAGAGCCACGCGAAGATTGGACAGAAGAGATGAAAAAGCAAGGAGCGAGCGAGCGAGAGAGAGAGAGAGAGAGAGAGAGAGAGAGAGAGAGAGAGAGAGAGAGAGAGAGAGAGAGCCACACAATTCGAGGCAGTGTTTAAAATTGCGGAAGAAACACCGGCCTGAATACATTCAATACAAACGGCCAATAAATAACAATTCGCACCTCCTAGGATAATTTAAATCTCGGCCGGAGAAATAACGAATAGTAATTCGAGCCGCGCGAGAAAGAGAGAGGAGTAACGCGCAATAATTCAAATCCCAGGCAATTTTTCTCAAGCGAAGCGGGATAGGTACGCCTGGCTATTTGTAATAAGGCAAGTAGTGATGAAGAAGGTCGGGCGAAAGAGAGAGAAGGGTGCAGGAGGGCACGCGTGCGTACGCGGAAGAGGAAGAGAGAAAGCGCGAGGGCGAAGGAAAGAGGAGGATACGATGCGCGGGTATATACCCCAGGGGTGTGATAGTCGTACGATGTATGGTTATTGGGCGGCTGGCGGCATCGATTCTCACGACGAGGGAGCTACAGATCACCCGGAAACTGAAACTCCCGCCGTACCGGCACTCCTGCATCTCCTCCACGTTCTACACCCGCCTCCTTCGCTTCGTTCCTACGT
>NW_020211106.1:184909-285177 GCF_003070985.1 Temnothorax curvispinosus | reverse complement strand
TTCTTTGAAATCAGAGTTTGGTCCAGGATCCGTAGCTATAAAAAATAATTCTCCAAGTTGATTCATTAATTTCAAAAGTATTCCGCATGTATCATGATACCCGACAAATAAAGCCTTCGGTCCCCTCTAACGCAGCTGTGTAATTTTCCACCGTTCCATGTACAATTTGGCGAAATCTAATCTAATATTGCGCACGCCGTAATACCGGGAATATCGAGCCAATTAGATGACAATACGTAATTATTGTGGCGTAATGTTCGCAGCTATTTACACGATGAAAAGCGAAAAGACTATTTGCGGTCACGCCATACGGATTTCATTCCGATAATCGCGTATAAAGCATTTATATCTATAAACCGTAAACAGCGATTTTTTACATATGTGAGATTTAACTGCAGTACATGGTGATTTTTTTTTATAGAAATATTATCCGCGATAATACGTTAATGAGATAATTTAATATCAAACATTTTGTAATTAACATCAAAACACTGCGCCCAAACAGCGTACAAATGTTGGAGTCAACAATAGGATTGCATTCGGTGGTAGAATCAACAATAGAATTGCATTCCAGAACTTATTTATTACGCACTTGTTAAATAATATCTAAATATTAAATTATCTCATAAGCTGCAAATTGTTTTTATTTTCCTGTTGAAATTAAAATTATTTCTAAGTAACGGCAAACTAGGATATCGTGGCAAACATATTTAGTAATTCAAATTGCAATATCTCTTGCGACACGCCATCCAAATGTTATACGAATGTATCAACAGCCAACAGCGTCACGTTGCATTCCCAAGTTGCACTCGGTGTAACAATCTCACGAAATTCCGAACTGACGCCTGGTAAACAACGGCGCGACTCTCTCATGCGTCCGCGTAATTCTAGGGGACAATTTGCCGAAATCTAATCTAATATCGTACTAACGTTAGGGGGATATGGGGGTCAATTGCGCGGCAATATCTCCTCTAACCGTGTGTAACGTTTGTCAACCTTCTCGTGTTTGCGCATCTGTAAGTAACGCGAATCAGCCTCGCTGATTCAAGGGGTTCGCTCGCAACATCGGGCGAATCAATAATCGACACAGTTCGCGATCGCATGATCGGTCGTCCCTCTGCCGTCAAATTGATCTCGTCGCCTAATTGCGCATAGCGTCGTCAGACTGTCTCGAATCGCCTCCGACCAGAATCGGGAGGTAATTGGCCGCGACCTGACTCACCCTAAATCAAACGTCGTTTTGGAATACTTAAGATCGATCTTGATCGATATTAGAATCCGCGTCCGGGGATCTATAATGTAGCGGCGTCTTGTGTTAGATACGCCAAAATCTCTGTCTCGTATCGGACAAAGTCATCTCGATTGATATTGCCGTATTGAAAGTTAACGGTTATTGATGCTGAGTGAACGGTGTATTAACTAACGCGAGCTTCGGCTACGGTAGATGGATCGGAAATCGTGACGGCGAATTACAAGAGTATTTACTACTACGAGCCAACTGGATAACTGGATGATGATATATCAAAGCTCGAAGAAGGTTTCTCGAAGGTAAAATACTCTAGATACACGCGTATACAAAGAGATTTGCAAATATATATGAAAAAAGAGAATAATATCCTAGGAAAGAATAATATCCTGATTTATAGCTAGACACAGCTAGAATCGATATGTCTATTACTAAAATAAAAAAAAAAGAAACTGCAACATTCAATAAAACTTGAAGAACAGAAATTCATAGCCGTTTTACTATGGATTCGATATCGATTTATGTTTCCATTGGAACAAATAGATTTGATCAGTTATTAGGCGTTCCGTGGATTAACTTCACGTACGTTTGCCAAACATTAACTATATATTCGATCGATGAGGCAATGTAATTCAGTGTAGCAATTATGGCATCGTTGATACCAACAGCACTCATTAGAACACGCCATGTACCTGGCTTCATCAAATATATGTGCACATAGGGGAAGCGAATGATCAAGTATCTAATTACTAATTGATAGGGAATGATACGCGGAATATCGCGTATAGTTGTCAATTGATGTGTTGCTATAATATTTATTTATTTATTTATTTATCGTTTAGTAATTTATCGTTGTAATAATATCCTCGATGTTGTACTTACTTCGCGTCGTCTCCATCATCCATATAATTGTCTCACTTACGTATAACTCGTAACATGATAAATGCGCACGCTTACCTGCAACAGAAAACACAATCAAATGTATTAATAGTATTAGTACATTGTAAAACCTTATAATATGATATGTTTGTTATAAACAAGACTTGTGTGTATGTGTGTGTTTAAATGCAAAGATAGAATAACATTTTCTTTCGTTAAGCATCGACATTAACTTTTATACACTATTTTGTTATTTTGCTATGACTTTATTCGGGGACCATTATGCATAAGATGGCGGAACAGTCTCGTTTGAAAGTCGAGAGGTAAGCCGTTCGGGGAAAAATTCTCGAAGGATTTTCCTTCTTTCCCAGCGGTATAAAGGTTACTAACAGAATCGCTTAAAGCGAGTATGCAGAAGTTGCACGGCAACCGGATACTATACTTCGTGCGCAGTTTTATTTCGCAACATCGCAGCGATAACGGAGCTTGAGAAAGATGTGGGCATTATTAGTAAAGTCATTATGATGCATGTATGCACTGAATATCACTGATCTGAATGTGTATTATCATAAAAGTAAGGTAAAGAAATAGCAAAAAATTAGTATTTGTATTGCTATAAGAATATCTGCATCAATGAGAGATAAAAAAGATATGTGAGGAGTTATAATTACAAGAAGTTTTAAAATATGAAGAGTATCTAAAGAAATCACCCCCCATCCCAAATGTTAGCAAAATATTAAATATCTTGCAACTCTCTAAATCTGAAAGTGTAAATTAGTTAAAGCTTGATTAATTGAAAGTTGAATGGTGTGTACAAAGAACCATTTTTTTCTTCATCTATTTATAAAATACCAAAGCAAGAATCATTCTTTTTATAGAATAAAGAATCTTTATGAAAAAAATCACTTTCTCTCATCCACACGTGCGCAATTCAATTTTTTAAACTTACTTCGACTAATTTATAATCTCACAACAGATTTAATTACAAAACGTTTAATTTTAAAGCTTGAAAAGTTGCAAAAAATAATAGCTTTATATCAAATTCCCACAAAATTGACACCAAATAACTGAAACAGTACTTCTAGAATTCCCTCCCCATAGCCTCGCTATGGGGATAAATATCGCTTGCAAAATGTACTCATTGCAGCGATCGTATCGACGTTTCTAATCCCCAAAATTCTCAGAACGATATAAACGTAACGACGCGCGCGCGCGCGCGAGGCGAGTTGCGGACTCAGCTCGGTGCTCCGCTATAAAAGTCGCGCAAAACTAGCGCGGAAGAATAAAGAAATCCTCCAAGGACTCTTCCGACTTTCCGCACGGCGCACGTTAACAGATCGCATAAAGATTACTAATGGAATCCATACGAGCGTATAAAAGTTGCCCCGGGTGTGTGTGCCGGCTGCGATGCTTTGTGGCAACGCTAGGTGCGGCATTAGCGAGTTCGCGCGTATTCGACCCGCGATGTAGGTCTTAGGTGAGAAAATACCGGTGGAATCCGGGAGGCCGAGGCGAGAGACTGCATTTTAGCCGCGGCAACGGCGCGGCCGGGAGCTCGCTCCGGCGCCGGCTGATTGGGGAAAGCCCCGGGGAGCCGTTTCGTCGTCTTCCTCACCTTCGTCTTTTTGGATTCTTATTCCACGTGCCGAGCCCGGCCATCCCCCCAGTCCTCCCTGCGCGCCCGCCTTCACGATCGTTTTACGCGCCAACTACACACGAGGAAACGTGTGTAAATGGTGGACGTGGGTCCGTCGTAACCACCCAGGTACACTTTCCGCTTGCGCAGGATCCACTGAAAATTTTACAGCGATCCCGAAGAGACGAAGAAAGGAGTTAGACATCCGCGCTGAGGCTGGCGAAGGCGGAGAGAGAGAGAGATAGTGCTGCGCGCGGGGCGGGCGGGGGGAGAGGGGAAGGCTCGAGAAGGCAGAAGGCTCGTTCGAATTTTCGTGTCTGCGACGTTTTAATAAATTACGAAAGCTTCGGGCGCACTTTCGCGGATAGCTCAACGGGGGATCGTTTACGGTGGCTTCGAAATGAATTTGTTATCGTCGTCGAGCCAGACGGCGAACGTGAACTTTCCGCTACGTGCCCGTCGATCATGCCAACGTCGAGCGGTTAGCAACTTGTTAGTCGATAAGTTCTCTGAAAATACTGTGGGTAATACAAATGTGCATTAAATTATTACGTATATTTAGACAACTCGAGATATTTCATTTGATTTATATTATATAACCATGTTTTAGGTTTATTTAGGCCTATTTAGATTTATTCCTTCGATTAAAGTAAATTTGACGCGGTTCCGTTGCAAAAAATATGTTTATCATATATTTTCCAAAAACCAAACTAATTGCGGGCAATTTAAATTCAATCTAAAACTCAAATTCCTTGATCAGAATATTAAAATTACTGCAACCTTTATTTTATTTAGAAAAGCAATTATTTTGCAGAAACGTATCCATAATCTGAATACGCGAATGATGCTTTCCCTTCAATTCGCGTTATCGGCTTGCACACGATAACGCACGCTTCTCGCACACTGCACATTGCACAATGTATTATCAATCACGTCAAAGAGTCGCCGCATACGTAATCACGGCAATAGCCAAATCGTTACTTTGGAAACGATAAAGCCGAAGTAAATAATTTAGCAGCTCGCATTAACTCCCCGATGTGTTCGCTAGGGCAATTAACGAGGGGTCAAGTGACATGGGTCTGGACGAACGGTCTAATCGAACTGGATCGAAATTATTTGCTTGTGTTTCCAATAACTTTTACGAGGCGACAAACTTCATTGTAATCACCTTTAATGTTTACTTAGACAGCCTTTGCCTCCAAGCCCAATAACTGTTTAAGAATTTACATAATAAATATGTAAAATTAATCGTTGTCACGTTCGCATGATAATAAACAATTTGAGAAAAAGGCTAGCGAACAAAGCTCGTTGGTGGTGTTTAGATCATATATTACAATTTAAACAATAACAACGTTTCGATTTTAAATGTGGGTCTTCATCAGTGTACAATTCAAATTAAATATTTAAAATTATTAACCGAAAATAACCTTGATAGAAAACCTCGCATACCTATACACTCATTTATTCGCATTAATCTCGCATTGTGATAAATGAGGCAATAGTGGTTAATTCTGCCTTAGATTGAGCCATTCAAATATATTTGTGACCTTAATAAGAGCCTCCTTAAGTCGGCATGGACAGTTCTTATGAGTCTGCTCAGTATGCCCATGTACCATGTGCCACAGTGCCAGAACCAATGCTGAATTTGTTAGAGATGTCAATCAGAGAGGACGGAGCGCGTGTGATTGTGTAAACTGTTATTTGGCAAGTCAATATAATAATAATGATCAACATAATAATTATCTCGGTTTTTTAAATAAATGGCCGATTTTTTAATAAATCTGAATACGTATATGTTTATTATTTAGCAACTTTTTATGCAAATTAACTATGATACTCACATATTCGATCTGATTACTAAATAATATAAAATTGTCGAAAATTTCACTTACTCAAACAATTTTTAGATGCATTCTAAAAAAAGAAATACATTGTGCATACTTGTTTCTTAGCGTTCTTTTCCCCACCGATATCATATCCATCCGGTCACGATATAATCCTCAAATAAGGACCAGCATAAAAAAGTGACTTAACGTAAGCCGGATAAAAGTGACACGGCGCGAGAATAGAGACAACCTCCTCCTTCGACAGAAAAAAAATCACGCATTTTTTCATACTTACGAAACGGGCGCTTCTTTATGGCGATAAGAAGCCGAAGTATATCGCATGACATAATTCAAACGGGCGAGCGACCCGAGCCGAGCGAAAATGCGTTCGATGATGCAATAATAGCGCGATAAATATACTAAAGAGAAAGCAGTAAACACATACATATACACACATACACAGGCGCGTGATTGAATGGAGCGATTGCTCTCGATTTCGCGAAAAAAAGAAAGGAAGACAAATAGCTTAAAAAAATCTCTTTGTTCATGCCGTTTCAATAAATCTCTTTGTCTCGTTTCCCCGCAGCATGACGACCAATTCCGGTTGGCGCTCCCGACTGTGACGAACGTAGTTTCAAAACCGGGCGGACCCTATTTCAGTTGCAGTTTGCGGCGCCAGATATCGTAATGATGGTACGCATGAATGGCGAGGAAGTCTTTATTGAGGGTCGCGCAGGAAAAGCAAACGAAACAAATGCGATCGGGGCACATCGCCGCGCCGCCCGCGCTGACTTGAGTTCGAATCAAAACGAGAAAGAGAACTGGCGAAATTACGCGAACAAAATATATGAACAGGAGATAGACGAAAAAAAGAAGAAACCGAACGAGTGAGTGAGCTAGTAAAAGCGCAACGGGGATCGAGAGGAAAGGATAAGAGAAAAAGAATGGCGAAAATAGGGTAATGTCAGACGGGGAAGGCGAAGAAGAGACAGATAGAGACGGTAGAATTGTAGAATCTCTTTTGACAGGACGCGGTAGGGAGACGGAAGAGAAAAGGGGAAGAGTTTTGGGAGGGTGCGGAGGTGGCATAAAAGCGAGGTAGTGGAAATCCGGACTGGCTGAAAGGAGCGATGCGGGATTACGAAAGGATTTATTTGAGATTTTCTGCTGCCGCTACTGCCGTCGCCACCAACGCCGTCGTCGAATCGCGTTGTTGCCGTAGCACTGCAACAACTCGGCTCGGTTTGGTGTACAAATAACAAAAAAATAGGAAGCCGAGGGGAGCGACGGGAGGGAATAGGTAGGTATAGGGAAGGAAGGACAACTCTCGGCGTGCAGTGACTAGGCGGACAATAAAATCATGCCGATTGGCGTATCGAAACAGCAAATGCAACATGTCGCGATGTTGCATTTGCCCGTACGTAAATCGGATTTCTTCGTGCCGTATATCGCGCATCTGCTATTGTGTTTGCTAACAACAGACCGTCCGTTTCTTTTTCTGGAGCTTACGTCTAACGTCGAGACTCACGTAAATAAAACCGATTACGATATGGTGTTAACACTCGATATGTTAACTCGCGCAAAATGCACAGTGTTTTCAATATTTTCAAGAATAACTTCTCTCTTTCGCTCTCTTGTATGTACGTGTTTCTATTTTAATATTTAGGTTTTAACAAAATATATATAGATATTTTTCTACATTCTTTGCGAGATTTAAATATCTCTTTAAAAAAGCTGTCTGTGACTCTATTATTCTTTAAATATGCTGTAGCTTTTCCTGCGACATATCACCTGATTTATGAATGGAACGCCGGTTAATGTGCATTATAACATGTAATAAAAAAAATTATTATAAGTTTTTACTTTTTATGCAATATTATCGCATATCTACACTTTGTCATAGATTCCATTATTATAAATCTTTATTATAATTTTCATAAATATACAAGTTTTTACAAGATGGACTATTAAAATTGAAAAGGTTTGATAAATTCTCCGCGAATATCGGGTCGTTCAAGGATGGAAATGTCCATCAAGAATGGGCCATCTCTACCCAGACCAGCAGTGCCTTCGTTATAATCTGGCGTACGAAAGTTTTCGTACTATCGAAAATACGTCAAGACGTATCGGGATTCAAGGAAGATGGCATCATCGTTATAGCGGAACTAGCAGGCTGCGCGGCACCGCAATTAGTTTCGTTCCCTTTCCGTGTTCTCTCGCCTGTCAGTTCCAATCTTTTTACTTTATCTTACAAAAATGAGAGACCGCAAAGATACCGAGCAGAAAATAACGAAGGGCTAACGACAAAAATTAAACGATCATCACGTTACAATTTAAAAGCCCCGTTGTCGAATTTTATTTTTAATGTTGGTTCGATGTTACGATCAACTAATTGACGTTTTCGCGGTGAATTACATATAAAAAAATAGAAAGAAAGAAAAAGACAGACAGACAGAGAGAGAGAGAGAGAGAGAGAGAGAGAGAGAGAGAGAGAGAGAAAAGGGGGAGAGAGACAGAGAGAAAATTGATTCGATTTTCTCAGCATTATAGTTCCAAAAATGATAAATTGACATATTAATGATACTAATGTATCACGAGATTTTGCGTCTAGCAGGCAAACTTACGCAAAACATTATCGGTACTTGATCTTTTCCATAGCAAAGTTTCGGGATGACTAATGATACTTAGATAGCACTTGCCTCAGAGTACGCCGATATGATAGTCACAAGTTTATTAAGCGCTATAGTATATTCTCTCATAACTGGTAAGGTAATGGTATTAAGTACTAATTTCATGTCATAAATTAGTTACGTATCATATGACTGTCACATACATAGCTTGATAATGTTCCTTGTTATTTACTCTCATATACTCTTCTTATAAAGAAATTTTAAGACATATCCGTTAACTGACTTCAAAATTATTTTCAATTAAGTGAAGAAATTACAGTTGTTAAAGTAAATAAAAAAACTGACCATCAAATGCCATGCTAGAATTATGTCGATACAATATTTAAAGTTTCTTCAACCGATATTGTTATAGATAAATCAATGAAGTCTCTAAAATATTAATAGTCATTTAGAAATAATTCGTAAAAAATTCCAATACCTGTGAAAGAAATATTGAATTATTCTCAATACATACCTACTAACAAGGAAAGACTCGTCACCAAAAGGTTAAGTCAAACTAAATCTTGACTGCCGTCGCGACCTGCTTAATAGCATGCCATAGTTAAGACAGGTGGATAAGCGCGGTTCTCAAACCTCGAATAATATTACGAGCGATGACACTCCAACGACGACGACATCCGCAGTTAGGGCAAGTAGAGTAAAGCACGACGCATTAGTCGGCAAGCCGGTGCGAGGCTCGTCCGCGCGGTGTGTGCGCCAACTTCGAAACAACGATTATTATCCGTGCATACCGAGATGTATGTATATTAGTTGGAGAAGCTACCGAATTGCCGACGCTAATAAAACCGGTGCAGGTGCAACCGCCGCGTTTGCGTGCACTGCATATCGTCACCGCAGCAATTAATAATCATTACATTAGGCGGGCGGTTCTCCCGCATACCAAAGTACCTGCCACCTGTAATCTATCTACTTGCAAACCCAGGAGGATGGGACAACAGAAGTAAGACGTCTCAAACTTACGGCGATATTAACCGTCTTATTCCCAAATAACGCCCGAACACTCAACAAAATACTCGCATACCTCTTTAATCATTTCTGTTCTACCGAATAACATTGAAAATTAATAATTCACTCAAATATTCTTTGAAGGGTTAGGTGTTCTATAAATTCTAAATATACTGCTGCGTGACTGTATCAACCATTGAAGAAATAGTGTTACAATATGTGCGATAAAATTCTTATAACATCCGAGATCTTCGGCGAAATTAAGTTGGTCGAAAAAATAGATAATTCTTCGTTTTTAATATTTTTAATGCTCGACCCAACTGGCAATGAAAAGATTAATTTCAGAGGACTGAAAGTTATGCGCGCGTAATGAAAAAAAAAAACCTTACAGCGCCGATAAATCGAGGCGTTGCATCGACTTCGACTGCCTTCGTCCATGTCGACGTTATCTTTTTGTCACAAAGGCGGGGTAACGTGAGCAGCATCCCAAAATTGCGAAACTCATATTCGTGATTGATATTCCAATCGCATCCACGATGTAACCGATCATCCATGTTGCCACGTCTTGGTAATTGCATCTGGCTTTGCGACATCGTGGCTGTAACTCAACACCTGACACGCTTGCTCTTAATAGAACACGAACTGGAAGAGACAGATATAATGTGTTTCACACCGAGTAATCGCGTCACAAAAGAAATGTCAATATCGCAATCAAAATTAATTAATGTCAAAATTAAAATAATATACGTAACAAGAATCATAGGCACACATACAATCAAGATTATATAAATTTTAATAAGATTTAATATTGTTTTTTAATTGTTATCTCGTAATTTTTCTTCTAAGTTGACTTTATTTGTGCTAAAATCAGTGAAAGAGATTAATATATTTCTTTCTTGTTTCATTTTTATAATTAGTTAATTTTCTTAACAAAATTTAGAATGCCTGATAATTATATACCTATATATGATTCGAATAATTCTAAAATTCTAAAGTTAATGTAAAACAAATATTAGCTAGTATTTTAAATAAAAAATTACAAAAAAATAAGAATTTCTCTCGCATAAAGATTTTTCAAAACGTTTACTGAATAAAAAAAAGTTTGCATCAAATTATTCGTTTCAGGCACAATTACAGTTTATATGTCGAATCGTTTGCATTAGATGTTTTATCCTGATATAATTCTGCCAGTATAAATATCTACGAAAGGGCTCAGAGATCGTGATCAATCCCTAGTCAAACCGATGCAATCGCCAAGACACAACGTGGCGTCGGCGACGTCTGCCCCCCCTCCCCCCCGGTCGGTTGATCGCGCACGCCTAACTGTCCTATCGCCGCCTCCTCTCTCTCTCTCTTCGCATCGCCGGGCGTTTCCGTTCCTTGGAATTCGCGTGCAACCGCGAACGCCTGGGGAAACCCTCTAGCGTTTTATATGACCGGCCAGGCGCCAGGACGGCTGCTCCGGGTCGCGGAAGTCGTCGCGCTGGCGGTTTTCTCTCTATAAGTAGTAGACACGCGCTCTTGCCCGCCGCTCGTTTGTACGCCCGCACATTGCCACTCCGCCCCCCCCCCCGTTTTCCCCCCCCCCCTTTTCATCATTCCACGACAATGTCGTTCGAGGTCGTTGCGCGACGGACGACACGGTTCGCAAATTGTTTCCAGGTGAAGCACGATCGTTAATAGCCGCGAACGAAAGTCACTGAACACATCGGTACCCAGCTGATGCCCATCACTCACCCTGAAAGTCCACCCGGGGTGCATGCGGGGGTGGCCTGCCTACATAGGCCGTGCTACATGCATCGCGTACATGCGAGCGATTCGCATAGTCACCTGCGTCGACCGAGGCATATACTAAGAAGTTTCGCCCAATAGCATTTCCAGGGAGGACGATTAAAGGGAGTCGCCTCTGTACGACACAGGAGTTCGGGTTATCAAACGGGATACGAGGGTAGTTAGAACAAACATGTGTGTGTACGCGTCACACACTCATGCGGATTCACGTGCACGAGCGTCGGACGAGCGGGGACGTACGTGCAGGGCCGAGTTGCATCGTGTGCGAGGGCACGTTGAAGCGAATGAGGGTGGTACTGAGAGCAAGGGACAGCAGGGGGTGGCGGTCGGTTCGCGAGACCGAGAGGCGCGGGGGGCGGGCAATAGTCGGAGTGGCGCCGCGACTCCCGTGACGTCTGTCGGCGCGTCGGCCAATCAATAGCATCCCCATGGCAACCACAGATAACATCGGACACACACCGTGCCGCACAACCACGCCGTCTTTCGAGCATTCGGTACTTCCTTTCGCCCGATGCCCGAAACGAAAGGCCGATGGCGAAGAAGCCGCGGCCTACGGGGGCGCGAGGCGGACAGAAGCACCGTCAGAAAAGATTTTTCAGAACCTCCTTTCCCCGATCCCTCCACCCTCAAGTTATCCGAAGCCGATCTTCGTGCCGTCCCCCTTTCACGCTCTCATCTCCCTCCCCCCTCTATGCTTTTCTTTTCGCCTTTCTTTTTCTCGGCCTAACTTTTCTATTCCGTCTCATCTTCGCTTCTATCTCTTCTTCTTCTCTTGTCCATCTCAATCTGCGCGATCGGTCGCGCGATACTCGTTTCGTTCACCAGTTTTCGCATCCGTCTGTCCCGCCACCTGCGCGCTTCTTATGCCATTTCTTTTGATCACCCCTTTAGCGAAAAGGTTCCCTCTCCTTCTCTCTAAACGAACTCGAACATCACATCGAGCTATCGCTCGACAACCCCCCCCCTTTCGCCGGTTTATTTGACACTTTCGAGCACTGCATTTCTGTATTTACTGCGCATTATCGAGGCACTTCTTCCGCGTGCTAGTTTTGTTCGTCGAGATTGAAAATCAACGGAGCATGGCGCGCGTGAAATCGTGGACCGATCACAAAGACTGTGTTCTTATGTCTACCTTGACCGAGCTATGTACTCCTGGTCCGGCGATTGGATCTTCAAGAAGCATCGACACCCTCACCTAAGCCGCAAAGAACCTCGCGAAAAATGAACTCGCCAATGTAATCAGTTCTCCTCTCCAAGAAGATTCGAGACACGTAATTCGATCTCAAGAAGAAAGAAGAAAATACGCTTCGCGCATTGCATACTATCACATATGGCTTGATAATGAGAGTTCTTTAGGAAGTAGCACAAGTTGCTAATCCTCACTGACCCACGCGTGAATAGAAGACTTTAGTTTAGAATACGTGTATTTTTCACTTTAATTATATATATATGTATAATTAGATTTCCACACCATGGAAATGGATAACGCATTAATTGTTAACACTATATGATTAGATCGCAAAGCACCTTCACCTAAGTCGATATTAGAATGCATATATAGAATAAAAATAAAGTGAAATAACGGTTGACACAAATCGAAAAGAATTGTTGTAAGACTACGAGAAGTTATTATTACAGTCAAATTGAATATTTCACGTTTCGATGAGCAATCGCGAAAAATGCATGACAAGCAAGATGAAAAGCACATGTCAATTAATTTAAATAATTCGTACGTGCAAGACATTTAAAACTGACATTTAAAACTGGCTCAATTTACATCCGCTGTTTCTCTTCAAAGCAGTATCGCTGCGCAAGCCGTAATGGAATATGCAATAACCATGTTGCGGTGTTTACGATGTAAGTGGAAGCCCGTATTAATCACTCGACCGTGTAGGACTCCACCATTGCCAAAAATACAACCGCCGGCGGCTTTTCCGGGTCAGAAACATAACTAGCTTAGTGCCCGAGAGCTCTCTCTCTCTCTCTCTCTCTCTCTCGATTTCGCTCTTGAGGTCACTTCGACGAGCATACGCGAGACCGAAAGAGAACTATTCCGGCAAGTTCCGGGTAAATTGTGTCATTTAATCTCGTTTAACCGGAGAAAACTTTCACGAGGACCAGCCTTTTTGTCGTCATTATGAGTCCCGTGTGTCGCGCGGAGACACACCCAGGTCCGCCTATTGGACACGAGCTCGATGGACTGTCGTCGAGAGTATCGTTGACCTTCTCCATCGAATGTTTGCTGAACTCTACACAAGCCCTGCAAGACATAACGAGGGCCCTGTTAGTTCTCTGCGGTGAGATACGCGGCCTTGAGCGTTCTTAATGTCTAAAGGGAAAGATTTCCGCAAGGCCAGCCTTCCTTATGAGCTTCCCCGTGAATCCCAGCTCCGACGTCGTCCTCGCAACAAATATCGTTTTAAGGGGATGATTCTCCGCCGAGAAAGTAAATTATGCTCCGCAATGCAGGTCGAGCTGCTAAATTAAGGCAAAATTACTTCTGCTGACTAGAAGTTAACAATGCGAAATAGTTTCCGCGGCTTTAATGGTAGCGAATTTCGGGAAATGAAACGAATGAGTTGTAAATTTGGAGAACCACACATGTAAAATAATTCGAATAAAAATATATTGTTGTAAAAATTATCATTCTCCAATAATTAAAATAACAATTAATAAATAATTATCTAAAATAACAATCAAAAAATAATTATCTAAAATAACAATAAAAAAATAATTACCTTTGATTAAAAGAAAAGCAATGCAAACGACATTTCATAAGAAATAATTAAATCAAATAAAATCAAATGTTTAAGCATGAAGACTATTGAAGACAATAATTAATTTTCCACTATAGAATAAAAAGAATGTAATTCGTTCTTTAAATGAAAAACACATTTCGATTTACTGGCACAGATAAATCGAGACAATGGTATATAGTGGAAGATAAATTAAATTCAGATATTTCAAATCTAAAAAGGAAAGAACAAAAGAGAAACTCGTAATAGAATATAGAAAGGAAAAAAAAAACGACGGCGTGACGTGAAGTGATTTCCCTGTTTTCAAGCGTGTTGGAAGCAGGCATCAAGCTTAAGCGAGAACGCACAGCCGAAGGGGTCATAGACGGGAAGGGAGGGGGGAGTGTGATTTAACGAGATGTTTTCGTGAATTGTGCCTGCGCGGTGGTAACTAATAATTCGATTTTACGAGTGGGCGCGCGCCGCGCGAGTGAGAGTCGACGAGACGCAACCCTTTTCCCTCGCTCTCCTAACTGGAGAACGTCGAGCAGCCGGGAGGCGTCGCGGCGCCGCTCGGACGGGAGCCCCATCCCCCTAACGTCTCCTGTCCTTCCATCCATCCGTCCGTCCGTCCGTCTGACGGTGGCCGGTCAGTCGATCAGCTGGCCGAGAGACCGTCGGGATTCCAGAATGCCTGGACTACGTCCAACCGGGTTACCGCACTTCGCCCTCTCAATTCCTCCTGCCATCCTCTCACGTACATCGACGTTCCACTTCGAAACCTCCACGCGCTGGTCCGCCCCCCCCCCGCCGCCCCGCCCTATCAAACCCTTTGCCCTACGCAGAAAACGGGCATCGTAACTCGTGACCCGCCACGGTTGAAAACTTGGTCGCCTTCGTGGAGACCACCTCTTCCCCTCTACCTCTCTTTCTCTCTCTTTATTCCTTTTTATCATATATCTTTTTGGAACAAATAAATTTGGGGCAGCCGGTCATTCGTGGATTGATGTATCTGAATTTTCGCAGAACGCAATTATCTCGCACAGAACAGTTACACGGTATGCATGTCCCAATTATTCCAGCGACGCAACCGACCCCGCGACGCGCGACGAAAATGTTCGTTGATAGATGACCCCGGTGGCGATGTGCAATAATTGTGTTACTTCGCGCGGATTTTGCGGTACGATGACAGAATACATTGCGGAGAGAGATAGTGATGATGGAGCATCGAAATATTGGCGTAAAAAGGACTGTGATTATATGTCGAGTTATTCGCACAGGATCTTGCTGTTTATGCAAATTACCATTATAGAGAAGCTTTGTATAGATCTCTTTTATAAATCACACATACATTATACTGTAACCAGTGCAACTCACACGTAAAAATAACGAATTATATTTTTCGTCGAATAAACAAAGATTCATATTAATATCTACTATTTCGTACATATAATATAACAACATTTTTATTGAAAATTAACAAGAATTGATATCAGCAGTCGACGAGGAGTTGCATTTAATTTTTTCATTTTCAATCGATGAAATTTATATATACCTCGTGCAATTATTAAATCTTGAGTCGAAGGTGTCAAACACAATATTAATATCAATTGATCATGCATCCGTTTCATCAAATTTATTATTGGTGCAACTGTCGGACGTTGCCGCAAGCTATAAACCGGATCGGTTGTTTAAAAGTCGACCGTCGCCGTTGCGTTAATAAATTTCGTCCACGAAAGATACGACGAAGGATCGTACCTGGAGAGTTCTGCCGTGCTGCCGTAGCTGCGGATACGTAAAATTTTGATGTCGGAAGTGAATGTCAAGTGGAGTTTCAAAGTGGATGAACAGTATGCGGATACTCGCATCGTATAGCTAGAAAGTCCTAAAGATCGCACGCAATATCGCAATATCGAAAGAGCCTTCATGAATTTAGCGGAAAGATCGTAAATTTTACCAGAAAAATGGTCGTAAAATTATATATTCTTGCGGCCCTAAATGGTCTTCTTAAATAATCAAATGTATGCACGTTAATGTATTACTAAATAATTCTTTACAAAGAATTCTGATAATATTGCATGAAGAAATATTCTCGCAAATATTGCAAAAGAATCTTAAAGCCATTCATTAATAAAATTAGTAAAATAATTCATAAATATATATATAAGTAAAAGTCCATAATTTTGAAACAGATCATTAAATCATTGTTTTTTTTTCCATTAAGTACCTACTCGTCAATGTTATGTTATATGATATTAATATATAATAAATATATAATATATAATAATAATATAATAAAAACTAATAAAAAGTAGGTACTTATTAATCAATTAAAACACAAGTAAAATACTATTTTTTTAATGCGCAAATTAAAACATTTCTCTTTTATACAAACGATCCATATTGTTAACGCTGTAAATTTTCAAAACTAATTGTCGCGTAAAAAAATAACAACATTAACTGGTGAAACAGAAACAATCGACGCGACGTCGGAATGCCAAAAAATGATTCTCTTCGCAAACTTGGCGACCCCACGGCAGCAATACCCGTCACGCTCGTCAATAGTTATCGTATGAACAGTCGCGACAATTCACAACAGATTTTTCATCCATGTCTCGCGGCTTGTTTTATATTCGAAAAAAATATAGAATTGGAGTACTCTCGCTGAATTGTAGTCGCGAAGTTACTCTATAAAGCGTGTATCATCACTAACGCATCAAACGCTGTTGACAGTTTCTTTGCTGAACTCGGAATTGATTTTTCTTCCACTGTTGATTTTCAGATAATTAATTGCAAACAAGCTATTTCGAATGTTGATTTTTGATAAGTTCATTTCAAACTTTATTTTAATCAAAATTTATAAAGATTAACAAAATATTTATTGTCCGCATGAGGAGAAAACCGAAACATACAATTTTCTACCACATCGACCAATCGCATCGACTAAACGTTAAATTTATCAGAGAAACGTTAAAATTTGACACGGTAAAAGTGGAATATATTGTACGTACGGCTGTCCTTTATTCATTCGAGCACATCGTTTCGCAGCGAGTCTAGGGAAATAAGATGGGAATAGGGGAAACAGCGAAGCAGCAAAGCGAGGAAAAGGATGGGAGAGAGAGAGAAGGAAAGAGAGCGGGCCCGAAGTCGACGCGGTCGTTTCCGCGGGGTAAAACTCTCCTTGGTAAAATTCCAGAATAAACAAAAATCGAGCCCATCCCGTGCTTTATATCCCGGACGGCTGACGTGGAAAAGAATCCAGAAACGCGAGCAAGCTCGTAAATCAAATGTGTCTGCACTGCGTATACAAGAGTCGAATCCGCGAACCTGGCGGCCCTTTAATCCCGCATCCATTATTGGTATGTCACGGATAAGAGGGTGCCTTCAAGAACGCGCACCGAGCCAAACCCACCGTCGTCGCCGCCGTAAGGGGTGGCGAAAACAGAGAGGCAAAGAGGGGAAGGTGGGTCGGAGGATTTCCTCGCTTCCTCGTGGCCACGCATTATTTCCTCGTCGTGGCATTCGATGTAGATGGCCCCAGGCATTCCAAACGTTTGATTGAAAATTTCTTGAGACTCGAGAATGGCGCGCGCAATGCGATCGGTGGTGGCCGCGTCGCGGCACTTTACCCGGATCTTTATCCCCGGCGCGGCGTCTCGGCGTAGAGAAAGAGGAATCCATTTATTTAACATGTAGGACTGTTTGATCCCCCTGGACGACGTTTGTGGCCATTCGTGGCTCCGCTCGTAATCTACATCGAATAATTTCGTCTTCGGGAGAGTCGCGCGACGTGCGAAATCCCGCAAGAAGGATACCCGATGGGAAGGACGCGCGTAATGCCTGGTAAAAAATAATGCTTCGCTATTCCTTACTCGCGACGAGGAATGACGTGCGTGCTGATGTCAAGTCGTTGGTTCCCATCACCGATTATTCAGTTTCAGACTTTTATACCGCTTTATTAATCCTATAAGTATATTAAAATTAAATAAATTTCAAATATTAATTTACTCTAATTTAACTACTAAAACATTGAATGTAATATATTTAAAAATTGAGTGAGAAAGAGAGACGTTTACAATGTTTGAATAAAGATTATAAAATACGTTTATTCCTGCCTGATTTTTTTTCTAGACGTACCTACTCTCCGCAGACGAACGAAATAAATAAAATCTTTATGCGGTGTGCGCGTTTAATCTGATAAAGTTCAGAGCAATTCCAGTGCAAAGGTTAACGAGAAATGTATCATATGACCAACCGCTGTGCAAATGACGTATATATGAAATGAAACATATAGAGCCTCGACGGTAAAACATGATAATGCAATAGGAATCGTGGAAAAGCAGGATCGTAAACTGCAATAAAAAAGGATACGGGGGCTGAGCCGTCGGTCGATAAGTCGACTCCTCCGCGTAAATGGACCGCGTTATATATTTTTTTTCTCTTCTCTTCCACATCCCCCTTCGTCTTTTCCCATCTCACTAAAGCTCGCTTCGATGGTGGAGTGAAAACGGCGTACCGATCTTCGCGTCGAAGTTGCGCCAAGTTATACGAAAAGTTGAAGCGGAAAGTGGTGTGTGGTGGAAACTACAGGAATTACTGGCAATTACAGGAATGATTTATTAACTTTGGAAACTGGCTATCTCGAACCGTGCTGCTGGTACCCCTTCGCGGTTCTGGAAGGCGCCGCGCCGCGCCGCGTCGAAATATTCTAATGAACGCTGCAATAACCGGCTGTCTCGCGCGACGGTAGATTGCACTATATCACTCGCAATTATAGGAATTAAAAAAATTCTGCCGCGCCTTGAAAATCAACGATGGCTCCCCGATGAATATCAAGTCTCGTCGCATTGCTTCGTTCATTCTGCGCGGGAGTCCTTTGCGAATAATAGTTAATTAATCTTTCTCACTTTTAATGTCTCATCGCTTGGTGTGCCTCGTGTATTATCCCATTCGATATAATTTTCTCCTCTCAGTATCATACTTCTTGGAATAATTGCGGTACAATACTCTCGTTAAATAATGCATTTAGATCACGTTCTATCGACACCACAATCACTTGTCCACGCGCAATTACTTTTCCATCAAAGCGCAACAAACGCGTCGGGGAAAAAAATGGTCACCAAATTAGAGCCGATTTAGTTGAACGTAACGCGGTTAATCATCATGGTATGTACCTTCCATTATTGGCGCCGGAGCAATAATAGTGCCGATGATCGCAAAGCAATCGATCTCCACGCTGGCGTTAATGGAAAATGAAATTGTGGCCGGAGTATTATCCCGAGAATTTGGATTATCCTAGCGCTTAATAGAAACTCTATTAATAGCCGGCATATTGTTTCTACCGACGGACAATGCCGAAGATCGTCTGATCCGCAGTTAATGACGCATTAACGATCGCATATGCGCCACGATCAGATCAGTGCAAAGTGCTGCACCACGAATTGGCCTTCACTTTAGACACTTTGTGACGTACATTACGTTATATATTCATGTATAATGGAAAATTATTCTGATCAGCAAGAGATACTTGATGATACATTATGCCAGGTTGATTACTTCATGCTAATTTTGTGTATTCACCTTTTTAAACGTAATATTAATTAAATTTAAACATTTTTTCTTATAATTTCTTAAAGATAAATAAGGAAAAATATAATTTTTATATAGATACATAATTTTTTAAAGATGTAATTACAAAAAATTCTTTTTATCTGAATGTTGAATCTGAATGTTGAATGTTATAAAAATAGGAATAAAATATCATGATAAAGAAAATAAAAAAGTTTCTATCAAATTTTTTGCTACTTAATTCTAATGTCATAAACAAACAGAACTTTATATCGCGTTGTCAAAAATAGATAACGCGTGACAGAGAAATAAATTTAAAAAAAGCAATTTTGATGGTATACTATTAGGATAACTCCAGTATTTACGCCGCGCAGGGTTTTATGCCGCAAATCCTCCTCTTCTAAAAAGGGCATGTATTGTTGTCGCTTTTCCGCGATGCCAATTGGTTCTCTTGCCGCGCTTACTTCATTTGCAGCTGTCATTGTATATTTTGACAGTTGTGTGTACCAAGGGTTAATAGTGTAATAGTAATAGCATAATGTTAAAGCTAAATAGCGCGCGCGAAGCGCGCGTCTGTAATGTCTAGTGTCAGAAAAAATAGAAAGAATGAAGGTACTTGCTCGCAATTATCTGTTATGTGCCTTTATGCCATATAAGTATTGTGTTGTAATTTCAGTTCTTTGCTGTTAATATTAACAAAACTGTGAGTTGAATCGATTTCTCACCGTAGTAAGAAGCGCGATCTTGTGTTACGATCTACGTAAAATGATTACTGTAGGGAATGTAAAAGGTTTAATGGTTATTTCATGATACATAAGTGTAGAGGGATAGTAAATAATGGAATACAGCAAAATACAAGTGCATAGCTCTTGCATTTTTTGTTCAACTTAATATCTTGTATATCCCTCCTGTTTAGGATATACGGCAAGTTAGCATGCGGGATTTATGCCATAGTACAGACACTTTGTACAACTCGAAATCTCCTATGTGTTCTTTTTCCTTCTTTTTTTTGGATCGTATAACAATAATCTTTAATGCATCTCTATCGCTCTTCTATATTTTCTTTTTAAAATATTTCAGTTTCATAATTTGTTTATCATTCTTACATCTTAATAAACTTCTTACACACATTTTATGACTTATTATGACATTTTATTGTCTTATTTATAAACATTATTTGTAATTCTTTACAAGACGTATATTTCACCCATGAATGTCATATAACCCACCCCTCTGGGATATATGGCAAAAATGCAAGGGTTTCTAAAATTTTTTTTTCATTAACTACAAAGAATAAATATTTCATATTTCTATTTTTTTTATAGTAGTAGACAGTATAAAGTTTTTATTGATATAATTCATTTGCCTTAAACATAGTAAATAGTACTCGATAAATTAAGTTTCCCTTAGCTGCGGCGTATATACCGGAGTTACCCTATAAGAAAAGAAATCTATCAACGATACTCTCGAAGAGATACAAAGTTCAGAGACGAAATACTATCTTAATCGACGAGTGTTAATCGCGACTGATTCACGAGTCGAAGCTTAGCAAGTCCAAAATCAAAACTTTGCCTTGAGAGATACCAACTTGCAATTCGTCCCGCAAATCACCCCGGCAGCGGAGGAGGGGAATTAGGAAAAAGTGTTACGAAGTGATGGATGCCGTTGGAAAGTTAGGCGAGTTTCAGATCCGTTTACAAAATTCACTCGGCTGACGAAATTACCGGTTGTTCCGCCGGTAGCTTCGCGATACCGACGATCAAGGGGGAGGTGGCTCGATGCTAAAACCCTCTCGGCCCTGTCCAACCCCTTTTCGGAAAGCAATTCCTACCCGAAAGTTCCGTTCTCTCAGTACCAATGCAGGTGGTACCGTACCAGTCGCGTGTTACTACTGGCGTCATGTTCGATATCCGGTATGCCGCATACTACAGCGTTCGGATATTCTTTTATTTCTACGGTCGTAAATCTGTGAACTTGGTCTTATTACGATATTACCATCACCCGACGCTCAACGGTCTGATATTTCTAATTTAAACCTCGCAATTGATTAAAGGCAGGTTTAAATCTTCGGACAGAATAATGGGGAATGCTAATAAAAATAAAAATATAAATGATTATGTTATCAAAAAAGTAACTGTTACGTATTCCAGTTTCTGTGAGTAATAATATTGAATTATAACATAAAAGCATTTTAGCATTTCTCATTATACAATCGTAAGAAAAAAGAACGCTATAATAAAAATTACTCATCCTATATTTTAAAATTAAGATGATTTCACTTCTACTACTATTTTATACATAACGATTTATTCAAAAGCAAAAAAATGCATTTGCAATATTACGCTACGTTATATAAAATAATTATAAAGAAACATAAATTGGATTTAATTAACATTCTTCTTCACAGAAATACTTTTGACATTTTATATGTAGCAAAAAAGCGAGACTTTTCGAGATCTTAATGAAAAATGCAAATAGATATAACGCGTAAAAGCGTAAGTGTGTGCCTCAGATGGCTTAGACATCTTATTGTCTCTCAAACCTTTCATTTATGTTTCGAAGCTTGAGATTCTAGAGCTCGAGATCAGAGAACAATAGGTCTTTGACAAAGCTCGCGAGTTTTGGGGACATCTCGGCAGCAAGTTTGTTCTAGCTACGAACTGAAAGTGAATGCGATAGTCTGTACAGTTCTCAAAGTACTTTAGAACATATATATATATAGTGCAATAATAGAAATTTTTCTTTTTGTTCTTGCTAGATTCTACGTTGCATTAGATTTTCTTTTCTTTCCTTTTAATTTCGTGATCAAATAATCGGGTGATTTCAATAATCGGATGATCGGATAATCACTATTAACTTTATGGCAACCTACATTATTATATAGCGTATTACTTCTAGTGTACATTAAATAATCGCTTATATATAAGCTTTAAACTAACCAAACCTTTCTTTAACAATCTTTATAATGTTTAATTTCACCTAAATTGTTGAAAGCACGCAACGGGAAGATTAAGGCAGCAGATAATACAGCTTTCATATCGTCCCAGCGTAACCCATTTCGCTCGATGTTTTTGATTACGGAGCTACATGATCGTACATTTTTCGAAATGGGATAATTTCGGAGCACCATCTCAAGTGGCAGAACGCGGGAGGGTTGCTCGCAAAACGTGAGGGACAAGGGAGTGAAAACGAAGAGGGTAGGCTAACAGTCCTATCTGCAATTGCAATCGATAGTAAACCCACCCTGAGGTCTCCGGCGTCGGCTACGATATTTAAATGTCAGGCACATAACACGCGTTCGCCACCTCCGTAAGGGATAGGGTACCCTAACATTTATACCTCACCTCCACCCTTGTACTCTAGTTTCCATGCGAGGCCAATCCTTCTTTCTCTCTCTCTCACGCTCGCTTGCAGGCATGCGCGTGAGCACATGCACGGCGAGATAGTGAAAAAAAGGGCGGAAGGAAGGCGGAAAAGCGAGTGAGAAAGAGAGAAAGAAGGCAACGTTATTAAACTCGAGGGTTTTTGACTTTCTGCGTAGTGAGTAAACACACGGTTCTATCTCGAGCCGTTACAATCCGACGTGGGTGTCGTTGGCAGTGATAGTGGTCATGGTGACGCTGGTCGCATTTTGTATTCTGCGAGAACAACGGATATTCCGGCCGTCGGCACCAACGGGGCCAGGCCCAATTTTCACGGGGAGCTAGGAGACGGTCTGTTCCCTTTGTGCCGACGCGCGCGAGAAAATCGTCGGCGGTAAAATCTTTGTTCGACGGCGGACATTATTAATCCGAGAATGGCTATACTGGCTACCTTCGTAGGTCAAATGACTTCATCTCTCGAATCTTGTGCACCGCTCGAGGCACTATAACGCCAATGGTTATGCAACCGGAAACGAAACTTTTGGCTACGTGCGTACATGCGCTTACGTTACGTAATTCTCACGAATGAGCAAAGTGGTTGAACTGTGATCGCGAGGTAAACAAATAAACCAATATACATTTGCACCATCTCTGCTGTGTTTTTCTAGCAAAGTGATACACTAGTCGACTAGTCTATTATAAATTGTATCCTATTTAAAAACTTAATCTTATCTTTGTAAAAAGTTGTGTACTATTCCTGAAAAATAGAAGTAAAGATTTAAAAATTTTTTTAGAAAAATATAAAAAAAATTTGTTATAGGCACATTTGTTTTTATATTCCCATTTTTCCGTTCTCTTGGCATTAACGTTTCAACTAAAGTGGTGATCGAAACATTAGTTCGAAAGTGCAAACTTTTTTCGTTCGCAACGAAAAGTTTCTGTAAAACTGGAAAGAATGACACGGGTATCTCGGTAATTCGATCAGATGGCGAACGCACGTAGAGCACGAAATTTTCGACTTTACGCTAATAGAAGAGATAAACAGACTCTTTCGTCGTACCTGGCATTAGATATTCCAGAAAGCTGAAAGAGGAAGAGAGAGAAGAGCAAAAGGGCGCCACCCAATTTTCGTCGAATCTCGAATATCCCTTCGCGTCACGACGTGCGAAACCTTAACGTTAAGATCTTTTTAGAGGCGCTAACGTTATTAATCCGGGAATGGTACGGTTATATCCGACACACCCTCGCGACTCTCCGGAATGTCGGAGGGTGACTCCGGTCTCTCCCGGTGGTGGAGAGAAATAAATGACGTCACGCCTCGAGAAAAGTACTTCCCTGTGGTCTGCTATTCGACGACGAAGTTCGAGACAAAGAAGAAGAAGAAGCCGTCGTTCGTGCCAAATGCCGTTGCTGCCGGCTGAACACCCGTCGAAGCTCGTAAGTCCGGGCATAATTGGATCCCGTATTTCTAATAAAGAGTTAAACGACATTTTTCGATAAGAAAATTGAACTTCGCGCATTAAATTGGAAGTATGAACGTTGAAAAATATAATTAAATAGACGTATCTTTAAGACGCGAGACGTCAATGTCAATAGATCCTTTTCTTGAAAAAAGTACTTCTTATCACAAGAGAAACAGCATTTAAAATAAATATATATATCTAAATTAATATTAAGAAACCAAAAAAGAGTAGCGTAGAGTTCGCTGCAATGAATTATTTTCTCTTGTAGTTTGCAGAGAGCGCGCGCGCACACACGCACACGCACACGCACACACACACACAAGTTTCTACGTACGTCATAAGGGACATTTACGCATCAATCAATCGATGCAATTGACTTAATGTGTATTTTTTTGTGAATTTAAACTCTTTTAAAATGTCAGTTGAATCTGGTGTAATTCGGGCTTGTTTGGTTTATGAATTTAAATTCGGTTCGAAGGCTGCAGAAACGACTCGTAAGATGTGTGTGGAGAAGATGAGGTAAGAAAATGTACTGTACAGAAATGGTTTAAAAAATTTGCTTCTAGAAATAAATCACTCAAAGATGCATTTTGTTCAAGAAGACCCTCTATTATGGATAATGAAGAATTACGTGTCGCTGTTGAAAACAATTTAAAAGTAACGTGTCAAGAACTTTCTCAAACGTTTAACGTGAGTGATGAAACAATTCGTTTATCTGCATCAACTTGGAAAATTTTTAATATAAAAAGCACTACGAATTTTTTGTGTTATCTGATACTTCACAAAATAGATTGTTTTTCGATTTTGCATATATGAATCTTAAAACAGCCACAAAATACTTTGAAATATCTTTGATATGTCGCCCAATACTTTTTTTCTCAGAATACAATTCGTTCCGATTCGTATCCCTTGCCATGATGGAACACGATTACAGTAGAGATAGTCATAATTGAAAACGTCCGTTCTTTATTGAGCGGACGCGCGCATGTCGACGTGACCCGAAAGTGAGCCAATGTCCTCGCGACAAGCGAAGCCAGATAGGTAGAAGTTTATGACTAATTCCGCGTAATTTATGACGAGCGGAGCAGATAGTATTGAATAGGCCATAGTCACGCGCGCGCTTCGTCAACGCTCGGTTCGTTTCCGTTATTAAGAGAGTCGCACAAAGAGAACGACGTTTCCTCGGTGCAGTACATTAAGTCTTTTTTTAGTAGGTACAACAGAGAGAGAGAGAGAGAGAGAGAGAGAGAGAGAGAGAGAGAGAGCGCCGGGAGTGGCAATGCATCAATCCATTAATGCGCCAACAGCTGCCGATCAACGTTTCAAAGGTTCCGCAAATATATAGATTATGTGAAAGTTACTGTCTACTACACTAACAAAGGGATCAAGAATTAATGAACGCATGGTTAATATTTTTTGTTCAAAATAAAGGTGACGTTGAAATTTTTCAGACAGGCGTCTGTTACGCCCATCCTTGAGCAACATACGTCCATTACGACGTACATCCCTAAAATATTTAGCACAACCTCCTTGAATACCTACTGTATACCCTCTCTCTGTAACAAAAATAGCGAAAAATCCGTGACTCGATGAGAACTTGAACCGACGAGTAAGTTCCGCTATGCGAGCTCATTGCTCTGCATACCCCCGTGCCGTGCTCGAAAGCGCGACGCAGACCGTCGAGTCTTTTTACCAGCGTGCACGAAGTGATTTATAGTTGGCTAGTTTTTCCCTATTTCCTACAAAATGACAAGGGAGCTAATTAACTCCGCTATTGTTAGCCCCGACCCCGATCCTTCAGCCACCCGTTCGCGGCAGTCGCAAAACTATTATTACTCACGCCATGTTACTTCGCGGTAATTAACGAACATGGCTGGAATATTCGACGTCAGAGGGGGAGAATTCGTTTTCGCTGACTGCCGCGCAACTTTCAGCCTCGCTGTCTCTTGGTGGGAGCGCCTCCCATTCAGATGGGATGACACCGTGCAACGCGACGTTCTGTCAACCGGAAAAAGAATTTAGCTCCTCCGGAAGAGCATGATCGAGCGTGTTGTGTGGCATACAAATTTCAAGAATGATTAACTTACTTTCCGTCGAGTCATCGTCAAACCGATGGCTTTCAGAGAAACTGGCTTTCTAGAGTATGCGAGCATGCTTACCTGAAACAGAAAAAAAGAGTTGCACATAAGTACACTATTATCCATTAACAAAGAATTACACAATTAATAGAAAACCGATAAATTGTATTGGGCTAAATATTCTTTAAAAAAGAAACATTATGCGACATTATATTAAGTAAGCTTTTGTAAACGCAGATTTGAGGAGGCAACTCGTCGGAAACAAAAACATCTTAAAGTCAAAATCAACGCGCCGAAGTTAAAACAAATGGGAACGCGACCGGGGATGAACGGCGTAAATTTTCGTGTAACGCGGAGTAAACTTGTGAATAATTAATTAGTAATACGAGATAGGGGTTGCTAAGGGCCGGTTGGCTCGGACCATCCTTTCTGGGCCGCCTCGACAGCCACGATGCTCAGGTTTGAAATTGGAGTCCCCTTTAGCCACGGGGACCTCCCGTTCCCTGAGCCCGTCTTCGAATGAGGCACGCGAGGCGACGTCGTACCCTCGCTCACCTCATTATGCTAATTATTTAAATCCCCCAACGCCGCATTATGTTAAGCCCCGGCGCACTTGGCAACGTGTCCCGCGTATGTGTATAAATCATCGTTATATCCCGTAGCTAGTTAAGAAAGTAAAGAGGTTGCTGTACACAGCTTGCAGTATATCCGACGGTAATATTATTCGATAAAACGTTATTAATTTGTGAATCATTTCATTAAACAGTTTGCTTACAAAATCTATTCTCTATTATTTTGGACGATTAATATATATATATAATGGAGCAATATTGGATAAGCATGCATATATTCAACTTTTTAAAGCATAACTGATATAATTTAACCAAATTTTTAGTAAATCAAAGATTTGATAAATTTGATCAATATGTCGAAAACACAAGTACAGTAGAACCTCGATTATCCGAGCTCCGATTATCAGGCACTCCGCATTATCCGAGGTGCTTGTCCCATCGGAAGTTTCCGTATTATCCGAGGCGCGAGCGTCCGTTTATGTATATTTTTTATGTCTCTTCTAAATTAGCTTCAATTCGCCTGTATCATCATCGGTTATAACCGGTATTTTCAAGCTCTTGTTTATATCGCTATCGCACGTCTGTCTGTTCGCTCACACATTCATGGAACGCGTCCGAGATAAGTAATTAAAGCATCACAATGTCTCAAAAACGAAAAAGAGTTGTCGTAACCGTGCAGCAAGAAATTATCAGCTAATAAAGGTGAAATAAACAAGTTTAATGAAGAATTTCAAAAGCTCGTAGCAGAAGAAGAATATACAAAAAATCAAATTTACAACTGTGATAAAACTGGCCTGAATTATAAAATGATGCCTTCCAAAACATTGATTTCGAGAGATGAAGCGACTGCTCCGGGATATAAGAAGAATAAAGAGAGATGTACTAGGTATTTTAGCATGTAGCAATGCATCAGGAAAACATAAACTTCCACTGATGTTAAGGAAGATGTGTATGAAGTTAGCATATCAATTGTCAGCATATAAAAAAAAAAAAAAAGTAGAGTTCTCTTTGAATGCAACCGAGTTCTATAGTTCCTGATAATATTTAACAATAGTTCTGGTCATTAAATATAAATAAACGGAAGTTAAGAAATGATATGCTAACTTCCCGCGAAGTTAGCATATCATATAATTTTTTCAGAATGAATTTTATAGTTCTTGACGAGTTCTGTAGTTCTGTATAACATAGTTCTGACCATTAACTATCTCTAAATAATTATTGGGAAGTCGGCTAAACCGAGAGCACTTAAAAACATTAACCATGAAGCTTTGCCTGCGTATTACGCGCATCAGAAAAGTACTTGGATGTGTGTGTGAGTAGCGATCTTTTTAAAAAATAGTTTTTCGACTAATTTGTTCCTTCAGCTGAAAAATTTTTTAAAAAGAATGGACTTCCCAGAAAACCGATCCTATTACTTGACAATGCACCATCTCACCCAAATGACTCAAATCTTAGAAGTGGAAACATTATTGTAAAATTTTTTCCACAAAACGTGACCGCTATTGGACAACCAATGGATTAAGGAGTATTGGAAACACTGAAACGTCATTACCGACGTTTTCTTCTTCAGTCAATTCTAGAAAAAAATAGTCTTAATAAGACACTTAAAAAAGCCTTAAATAAAATTAATATTAAAGACGTTATTTATTGGTCAGCTAAAGCTTGGAATGCTATTGCGACATCCACACTATATACAGAAATCATGGTCCAAAATTCTGGTTCCCAATATACAAAGCGATAAATTTCAAGACGATGTAGATTTACATAGTATGATTCTGATGATCCCTGATTGTGCTAATGTCGAAAAGAACGGTACGGATAAATGGGCTAATGCTGATGACCGTGAACATGAGCTAAATGACGATATAAGCCTTACTAGAGAATTTACTAGAGTGAAGTAATGTATACATAAATTGACGCAAATAATATTATTAAGCATAAAAGATCTAGCCAGGCTGTATAAGACTTATTTCTATCTAATATAATTAGTATAAGTCTAGTTAGTATAGTTAGTATAAGTATAGTTAGTATAAGTATTAGTATAGTCTAACTAATATAATTAGTTTTTACATAAATAACGCAAGTTTCTGCAAGCTTATTCATGTGGTCATTGGAATTACATACCTGGTATTAAGAATTAAAAAGGAAAATAAGAAGAAAATATGTATATACAATAATTAAATAAATTTCTGAGAAAATCATGTATATGTATATGCACAAAAGTTTCGAGGTCGATTTCTGAGAAAATCGTGAAACTAGAAAAACTTCAGAAACGTCAGAAAGCTGTTCGAACCTTTATCGGTTAAGTAAGCAAACAAGACGGTGTGCGGGAGGAGAAAAATACATTCGTCGTAGTCGCGAGCTCGCGTATACGATATATCGAGGCGAAACGTGAGAGAGATACACGCCGAGAGGGTCAGCCCGCCTACGACCTTAGTTTCACATGCCCGGCGCATTTCGGAAAACTCGAGTTCAGCCAGGCTTATAGTTGAAGTTTGATACGACGTTGACGGTGTGCGCGTTTAGTGAAACGGTTGGGAGCCCCTGCGCGGCATGAATAAAACATTTTTAGGGTCGTAAACCGTTTCCTGCGTTTTTTAAAGGGTCGCCTCACCTCTGGCACCGACTCGTGCCAGCAACTCCTGGAGGCGCGGGCGCACAGCCATTAGTGTATGCGGCGGGCGACGACGCGACAGCGAAACGAAGTGTCGCGCGATGAAAATTATGGCAGCTGGTTGCAGCTGGCACGCGAAACACGAGACGCTGAATCGCGCTTGAATGACTGAGTGACATCGGCTTAACGATCCGTTGCATTCGTGACGACTCAACCCGGCGTTGCCGATGACTGTCGATTGTCGATGCGAGGCAAATATTCGGCGTTGACGTCTTCAAGCGTGTGATACGACAATTTATGACTAGGCGTACGCGTATCGCTGTGAAAACACTTGACATTTCGGACAACCGACAATCATTCTTAACCGCGCTTGATTTCTATTATCAGAACCAACAACGTTAAGCGTTTTCGTACACTCGTATAAAACAGATTCGAAAGCATGACATGCTTTCAGAAGAACTAATCCGCTTACGGTGTCTTGAATTGCAAATGATACACTCGAACGCAAGCCGTGTGCTGATAACGCATAGTTCAATGGCGCGTGTAATATGTCGCTATATCGTTTTCCACGTCCATCTGATGCAAAGTTTTAGGGGAAACTCGAAACGCGGAGTTACACCGGGAATCACGATAGGGAGCGCGTGCACGCGCGCTCTTCGATGTTGCAGCTGCAGGGAAACATGATGAATCAAGCTAAATAACACCGGGCGAAGCACCTGTTTGCCCACGTTGCAGTTTCAAACGACTCCGCTCACCCTGCAACTTGCGAAATTGATCGTAAAACATAATTATATAGTTCACTAAAATAAGACGTTTTAGAAGAGTAGTTCACTTAATCTGCCGCGATAATCTTAAATTGACTGGATTTAAATTTTGCCAGCATAACAAACGTTTCAGTGTTGAAAATCGCGTCGATAACATTGCTGTCATTTATCGAGATAATCGGGATTAAACTTTGTCGTATTAATATGAGTTAATTATCCTTTCTCTATTTTAGTTCAAATTGCTCATGGAATATTTAAAGAATCTGCTATTTCATTCTATTAATACGAACTAATTTATTAAATGTGCTGTTTTTGTCCAAGATTACATTAGACTCTTACATCTGCAATTTTCTTTGGTCATTAAACTTTTTTAATTATTAACTCCTCTTAGTCACCCGATCTCTTACTAATTACTGGAGAAATCTCAGCTGCACGCTATATAGAGTAAAACGAAGAAAGAAGAGAATAATCTTGACGGAATATTTATCGAAACTGATCACTCCCGTTTCCGACGTCGATATATCACGGCTTCGCGATTCCATCTTAAAGTTCGTCAGCAACAGCAATACGCAAAGTTACAGTGAAAATTATGCCTGGCCGCCGCAGCTGCCGGAAAAGAAGGCGAATTAAACTTAATTTCGTCCGGACACCTGACTACTAGCCGTAGCGCGGCGTCTACGCCTATAGCCTGATAGTGAAATATCATTTCGCAATTTCGTTTAATTAAAATCTGATTCAAAGTTCGCGAAGAACAGCTATCGCACCGCGGGCGGCCGCCGCCAGCGCGGATGGTACCCCGTTACACCGGCTGCGGTTAATGCATCAGTGAAAGAGTTCGATTCTGTTTCTTCCCTCTGTCTTCCTTGTTCTATCGCGCTTCTCTTCCTATCGTCGCTCGCTACCTTCCCTCGTTATGGAAGTAAATGATACCTCGAAGACGGCTGAGTTTTGTTTGTATTCGCAATAACATCAGGTGATGATATTATATTCAATCTCAATGTAGTCATTACAATTCTGATGAAACTTTATTGAAGTAATGCATTGTGATAAAACTCAATTAATATTCAAGAACATGTATAATTGTTAACTTTTCCTGAGTAAATTATTAATTAAATTACCATATCAATTTTGTATTTTTCTTATATTCGATTCTTAATAAAGTGTTAAAAACAACTTTGTTCTATTGTGTCCTTATACATTTATGAGTGCTATGAATGCTAACAACCTTTTACGTTTTTTCTGTCGTATATATAACATATAAAGTTATTTGTAAAAGTTAATAAAATTATTTGTAAAAATTTTGCGTATTATTTATGAAACATGCATTGTAGAAAAAATTGCTAATATGTCGAAATAACAGAGTTGGAAAAAATGCTATTTTTTAAAGATATTATATAATTTTCAAATTATGCTATTAAAATATGATACAGTTGGCACAATCACAAAATTCCTGTGTATATTATAGATAAAAGTTAAAATACTAACATACTCCCGATTCTCTCAAATATTTATTGCAATTGAGAAATCTACGAATAAAAAGTTAAATATCTTTATCAAAATAAATTGATATAATATAATGGGCTCAATCTTCTTATACAAAAAGTTTTTAATTAAACAATATCGAAAATCAAATCTTAAAAATATAGATGCAGAATAGTATAACTATAAAAGATCAATTTTTTTTTTAATTTTTGTATTCACATCACTTAACACGGTTTTTTATTTGGCTACTTGTACCTCTTTACTCAAACCCCCCAAGTTAAAAAAAAACTGATGTAATTCTCTGATGAAATTAAATAATTGAATATAAAAAGCTGCTGAGTCTCCGTACGAAAGCCGTCGGGGCACAGACGACGACTCATAAGACGACGAAGCTCTATGATATACCTGAGATGACGTCCCACATTATCGATAATACTACAAACACGCCTCCCTTAAGAGATGTCCTAAAAGTCTCGCGCAATAAAAGCCAGTACCCATAAAATATCGCCTCCGCCACCCTTCTCCAACCCTTCCCGCGCGCCGCCCACCGCCCCGTCGGTTATCCATCCGTGGTCCCCGGTCGGATAAGACATAGGTACATAAAGTGGGTACTCCGGCGGATTGAAATATAACCCCGAATATTTCTCTTTACGCTGGCGTCCGATACGTTAAACTCACGACACGATACTTTCTTACGATTACACTTTGACTTTCATACGACGCCGTGTCGACGTTTGACGTAATACGGTCGTCACGTCGCGATACTCCGCGGGGGAAGTTATTAAAAAGATATGTATGTCGTAACGCACCTACCATCGACACGCATATGACACATCGGGGGGAACTGCGAATTAATATTAATATGACCGAGGCGCCGCCAACTCGCTGGGGAATCGAAGAAAGTGGTCTGTGAAATTTTGAGACTCCATCTCGACGATCCTAAAACGAGGGAAAATTGCATTCCGCGCTTTTGTCAACTCCCGTATGAATCGCGGAAATCTGTCGCCTACGGGAGTCTTCTAATTAAAATTTCCGGCCGGTAAATTGCCCCTGCGTTTAGAATTATTAATTAATTCAAACAAGTTCTATGTCGACTGATTGCGCGTGTGCACGCATGGAAAATATTTATGCACATTACACAATTCATTTTTTTAAATTGATATTTTCCATCAATCAAGAATAGATATCTGCCGAAATATTTGCAGCAAAAAAATAAATTATTAAAAATAAAAGTAAATAGTTCCATCAATCACATACGTCCGTTAAAGCAACTTATTGTTAATTATTATTCTTCCTATAAAAAGATTTTACGGTGCACATATCCATGTGAACAAAGATTTTTCTCGATACGCGCATTTTCACGCATATATATACGTAACATATTCTGTCCTGAGGCAGTGGCTTCCATGGAACGGGGACGCATAATGCGCTCTATGAACACAATTTACAAGCGGCATATAAGAGTGAGAGGATGGGGTTTGGCTACGATTACGAAGGGCAAGTCCACCTGGGTATTACGGCAATAATCGTATAACAAAGAGCGGGGGAGCTCGAGTAGGGTCACCTGATGGTCCTTCCGGGTTGAGTATGGGTGTGGTTTGTTAGCGGCCAAGTTTTTCGACGTGTCAAGAGGGAAGTGCCGGAGGAAGCGAGAGATCGCGCGTCCGCTATATGCAAAATTTACATCACGATAAAAATGGTTAACATCGGATCTCGTAAAATCAAAAGTTAGGATATTAAATTTATGAAAAAAGTAAAAATTTATATATTTTAATAAGAACCGTCCCCGAGATAAATAAATAAATCGCGGTTACGCGACATATGAATGACAGACAAAAAATATTAAAAGAAGAAGAAAAACATTACAAAATCTGGTAATCCAGACTGAATAAAATATTATTTTAAACTAATTGTAAGTCACAATTCAACAAAATATCAAGATATACACGTGCCAGTTACGCTATCCAAATCGGAATAAAGAAACATCAGAAAATGCGCGATGAGGGGCCAATTAAAAGGTTCGCTGCGTATATGAGGCGCGATTAATAACAGTCGTAATCATGATACAACGGCGGTGTGTTTTATCAACGCGCGATTTTCCGTGGCAAGCCGATGCAAGCAAAATATTTAGCCAGGCGCGCCCAACGCGTGAATAGGAGGAATCGGAGTCGCGCTGCTATCTATATGACGCGCATTAATTAACTTAATGAAATACGGAAACGTATATAGCATAATGACAGCGAGCGCATAAGCATAACGCAATATGTTGAACAATACCGTGCCTGGATAACTTTGCGTATGAGATTACACCTCCGTGCGCCGTTTATACGAGCTTTCTCACAATCGAGCCGACGGCGCAGCGAAGTTTTACCCACTTCTCTCGGGGGGTAGGAGCTAGTACTTGTCCGAAATGGTTAATACAGCAAGACGCGGCACTAAATATAAGCTTGATTTATCATCGAGGGATTATTATTAAATTCGGTTAGACCGTTCTTCCAAACTAAGTTATTTAATCTCTTTCTTTCTTTCTTTCTTTCTTTCTCTTTCTCTCGTGTTCGTCTGGCCCGAATAAAAACGAGGATAACGACATCGGTGTGTGTGTGAGAGTGTGTGTGAGAGAGAGAGAGAGAGAGAGAGAGAGACAGGGGGTAGGGAGCGAGAGAGGGAGAACCAATGAGAAAGAAAACGTTCGGAAGAGTAAAAGCAAGCCGACGAATTTATTAACTTTAAAAGCTGCCAGCAATGCCATCCTGTTAGAGGCGCTTTCATGGCTTTACAACCCGGTCCACCTCATCCCTTCCCAATCTATCTCACCCTTAACCTCACCGTGTAGCTTCTGATCCCCTCCCTTTGCCGTCCCGCGAGCCACGATGCGCAACTTATAATTTTCTTTGAAGCTTCGCGGCTTATCGATCGGGTTCTATGATTGGAATTTATAATAACCTTCGATCTGAGTGCCGTTTCACCGCGCGGTCGCCCGGATGCAATGAGAATGACGGAAGAGGGGAAGGGGTTGCACTTTCCGGGTTTCATCATATCGTCCTGACCATCGCCGGTGAGGAGCCAATAATTGAGTCACAAAGATTTAGTTTCCTACTTTTGGTATCTTCGGCACCGCGCGCCGTGGTGAAAGAAGAATGGCAATTATGGCATTACTGTCATTACGTTTCTTGATCATTGATGCTGCTTTGGGATAGATAAAATTAATTTTTGGTTTCGCATATTTCAAAAACTATGGAAATATATATATATTTTTTTTCTTCTGGGAATACTGAAATCACAGATTTAATATATATATACTTTCTTTTATGTGTGGAATTTATTGGTATCATTGATTAATTTAAATTTTCAATAACGACTGAACCACCAATGGTTTTATAAATTATAAAAAATATTGGATTTTATTATAAATAAATCAAGAGATATTACCGTGAGTAAATTTTACATCCATGAAAATCAATTCACAAAGAACAAAATTTTATTCTTCATCATAAAGTAATACTGATTTTTACTATTCTTTTCGCCATCACATGTTTTTTTTTAAATTTCGTTACTTTATCACATTCTTTTTCAATAAAATTTCAATTTGTTCTATTAAATTCTATCATAAAAATGTATGTACAAAACGAGGTACAAAATTAATACATTCTATACTAGCTAATGTATTCATCTAACAAAACCTATTCTAACAATTCTGTTTATTGGAAAAGAATAATTATATAGAATCGGAAAGTTTTCTCGTACAAAATCACGATTGGTAAAATAGTATATCCGCTTGATACCCATTTCGTATAAAATGCAAAAACATGGAAACCCCAGAATTGATTTGTTTCGATGAATAAGGGTAGGGTGTGAATTGAGCCAGTCGCGTTCTTGGAAACTATAACACTTTACAACAACCACCTATTTTGTTCCTTCGTCGAATAATCTTGTCGATAAATCGAAAAAACTCCTTCGTGCTTCACGGTAACAAATGACGCATATATTTTATAGGTAATCCTTATCGTACCCTACCGGTAGGGCCCTAGTATTCAAATAATATTTTGCTATTGTTTATTGTAATAATTTAATACCCTCTTATATACTAATAAATATCCGACAACACACATTTCATGACATTAATGTTATCCTCTTTTAAATATTAATAAAATAAACTTTATGATAAATTATTATAATTATTTGACATTAACAGATATCAATATTTCGAAATTTGCATAAATTTTTACAATTTTTAATTTTTATTAGAGCTATAAAAATATATTATATAGATAGCTATTACTCTTGACAATGATGTTAATTTTTGTTACTATCTGGAAAAGTTTACGCAAGATTATGTATTAATGTGTAAACACAAAGTCTATTTTTAATGACAATAATATCGATAATATCGCAGTCAAATTGTTCAATATATTTTTGTTGATTAAAACATTATTAGTACATCATATAGTCAATTATTAGTATTTACTATAAAATAATCAGTATTTGGACATCGAGATTTCTGTTCTAATTATATTATCGATAGCCAAACGTGTGCGATGCGATAAATACTGCTATCGCACGATTATGATAAATTGTAATCTCATCGTTACCACTGACCATTTATCGAATTTCATTCCTCGCACAGATACAGTTGTAAATAATGAGCCACGAAATTTCGGGTCGGAAAGATAAATTGCAGTTGTCACGCGTTGGAAGTTCGAACGCGCCGCGCCGCACCGACTGCGGCAAGTTTACCCCGAAGAAGATTCCTAAAAGAAAATATTACGTCCGGTTGATCCCAATATTTTTCACCGCGTAAAGGAGCAATAAGTATAGAACACCAATCCAACTTATCTACAGAAAACTACATCAAATGATAAAAAAACAGAAGAAAATTATTAAGACAAATTTAAAAACTGTGTATGTGATTGAAATATAAATAAAATATAATCCCAGATAAATAACCAATTTTTATTTTTTATTTTAATCTCCATAGATAATCAAAAGTTTGTATATGTATATATATTATAAAACCATTGTTTTTGTAAATATATTAATTGCTGTATATTTATATATACGAAATAAATCAATTTCATTCGCATTACTGACAAAGTTTGAAGCCAAAAGTATTTTATTGTTCCACATTCAAAGCTATTGCCAAATTTGCAATTAAATGTTTCCAGTAACCACAAAATACACGGTGTTAATTCCTTGTTGTTGACACTACCGAGTTAATTGCTTCATTATCTCATTTCCCCCGCGTAAAATATTTTACAATAATTATTACGGCAATTTCCGTATGTGTGGCGCTAATTAAACCGGATTAATTCCCGGCGCGAACATAATACGTCAAACTATTGGGGTTTTTGTCGTATTAGAAAAAATAAGAAATGGGAGAGGTGTGGCGGAATGGCGTTTTGCAAATTTCGTGTTTAAGGGTTTCCCGAATCCGGTGGCTAACTATTCAGTACGACGTGGCGCGATGTTTCACACAAGACGAATTGCAGTTGTTACGTGGCCAAAGTTCCTGCAGAGAGAGAGCGGACGACCGCGGTCAGCCGCACTGGAAAATGAATCCTCGAGGAATATATTACACCTACCTGTTCTAGCCGCCGCTACAAGCACTAAAATCCCACAGCAAGCTGTTAAGAAAGCCACGATAAAAAGTGCCGGTCACGAGACGCAACGTACAAAGGATTGTGACTTACTGCGCGGGAGAGTTGTAACGCAAGAACATCAAATTTTTCAGTAGAAATGAAAAACGCAAAGTTTTCCCACTTGGTGCCGCAAACACGGAATTTTTACGATCCTACAAAGTTTCTATTTTTATCGGAAATCTCTCCGACACCACTGCTAAATATAAATCCAATTTCTTCTCCATCGTCATCTTCTTTACGTCTTACATAAATTTAATAACTTTATCATTTAACATTATCAATTAATAATACAATACATTCACAAAAAGATTAACGTTTCTAGACGTAGAAATATCTCGAGCGAAACATCAAGTTGGCTTATTATAATGTATGACACGCGCAACATTGCGGACGCAAGATGAATTGCGGCGGTTGAGTGATAATTTCGTATCGTAACATAAACGCTAATGCGAACGCGTGACACCCGGGTGTCTGGCACGAATCTCGGAACGGGCACGGTCAGCGCAGCAAAACAATGGCTGCGGGGATTCGTTTGCTAGACTTCCGAATTCAAGAATAATGGCCTCGTGAACGGTGCTTCACACAAGACGAATTGCAGATGTCACGCCGCTGAGGTTCCGGCGCAGCGCGGCGCAACGGCTCCACGGTCAACGGCGCTCAAAAATGAATCCTCGAGGAAGATATTATATCCGCCTGATCCCGATCCATTCCGGCGGACAAGAGAATGATGTAAGGAGGCACAAGGGGTTGCCGATGTGTGCCGTCACGAGGAGCGAGAAGGACGGAGAGATGCGCGGGTGAGGGCTGGGAAGAGGCCGGCTTTACGGGGATACCGAGTAAATGCCCCATGAATGAACGATGAGCCTTGGGGCCGACCGTCCTACCCCCCCCCCCCCCCCCCCCCCAATGAACCCCCGGCCTTGGGGCCCCCCCCCCCCCCCCCCCCCCCGTCTTTCCCCCCGCGCTTACCCCTATTGCTACTCCTGTACGTTCGTCACCCCTTGCGAATTCGAATCGGATTTCAAGTCGGTGTCTCGTGTGCGCTCCGTGGAATTGCGATTAGAATCGTCGTAGGACCGGATCCATATTACATTCTCGCGAGGACGACACTCCCCCTCCCCCCTCCCCTCACCACCAACGTCTCGCGGGCCGTAATGAGATTAATGCAAGGAAACGAAAATAGATGCGCGAGCAAACGAGAGGAGAGCCCGAGTAAGGTGACACCGCCAGGCTCGATGTCACGGGAGTCCTCGATCTTCACGGCATAAGATTAACGGCGGAAAAAGTCAATGTACGCAGGATTTACTAAAGACGAGAGCTCGGAAGCTAATGTGTAAATATTCGACGCGCGACTCGATTAAATGTTTCGCCAACATATTGTTTCAACTCGCGGCACCGCGGTTCATGACGCTTCGCTATTAATATTAATCCGCTCGTTCCACGACAGACAATATACGAATGAATATCATAAATTATGAGTGACATTATAAATTGTAATATCGCGATTATACAGACAGGTTCGTGTAAATATTTTAATTATATGGAATCAACAAAAGCGCGCTGGTCGCGCTTTTGCGAATCGTCGACAGGTTGCGAGGTCAAGTCCGACAGCTTTACCGAAGTGAAGCGTGATGTTTAATTGAGAGCGACTTTTTCCAGCTTCCGCCGTCCGCGTCGGTATGGAATGCCCGCCATTCCTTCCATTACAGCGCCGGGGAGTAAGTGGCAATGTAAAACGTAAGGCTCGATAGCGCCTGAATAATTCAGAAGTCAACGAGACGTTGCACTTCCGTTATTGGAGCAACAAATCCGCGACGCATTAGCAAACAGAAATAGACTTTTACGGGCCGTTGGTTCTTTTGGAGCGTGCGGAGGAAAAACTTTTTGTCCATTTCCGAGATTTTAAAAATACAAATCAAGTAAGGAAAGCGCCACTCAGCAAACATTACAATGCCGTTAATGCTGGCACTCGCATAAAATAGTCAGCAACCTAAGTAATTGCATCGATGTTTATGCTGGCTTTTGCATTAAAAAAAGTAAAATTTAATTCAAACCTATTAATTTAAATTGAAAAGAAGTTTTCAGAATTCAGACATTTTTTTACGTATGTTTCTTCATAAAAATTTTTAATCTTTCCCGGATTCTTTAAATTATACCGGTTATTTGAAGTTCAGAGCAAAATTAACATCGCAAACTTTTTTTGATAATGATAAACCGTCTTAAGAGCACAGAAACAATTACGTCGTACCAGCAAAATTACCTCGTACGTGAGGCATTGCCTCGCGTAATGTAACACGAATTACAGGAAACGGGATTAAATTGAAAGAAATAGTCGGGGATCGGCTTTACGCGTCAATCCCCATTAAACTTCAATTCCCCTACAAGCGCGCGAGGTGAGTCCAAGCCCATAAAAATACGAAGTGAACAGAGCAAACGTGAGGCAAGCAAAAGGGGAGACACTGAGTACAAGAAGAATAAGAAAAATAGATAACAGAATCACTGCGATGGTAGCATTGTGGCAGTGGTGCCGGCTGGAATACGTTACTCCGGCGATTGACAGATTCTGCTGACTGATAACTCGAAGCGTCGGCTGGCTGGGATTTCCAGAGAACTGCGAAAGGCAACCTGGGAGTGCGGAAAGAGAGGGAATAGAGAAAAAGAGAGAGAAAGAGAAGGCGCGGGTAGCTAAAGAAGTAAGGGACGAGGAACGATTGACGCATGAAAGATTCATGGCCCGCACCGATGGCCACATCAGAAATGCCACGAGGCGAGTCTCCGGCTCGATTCTCCTTTTCTCGAAGCTGCCGAAAGGTATCTCGAATTGCCGGCCCAGTCGCCTTTATTCGCTACCTCGCTTAAACGTCCTGGGCCCGTTAAATCCGTTTAGGTAATCGTGCCGCGTCGTCGTCGGCTGATTAGCTGTCCGGAAACGAAAATCGCAGCGGAAAAAAGGGAGCAAGGGAGAAAGAAAGAAAGAAAGAAAGAGAGAGAGAGAGAGAGAGAGAGAGAGAGAGAGAGAGAAAGAAAAAGCTAAAGAGAGAAAATTCGGCGAAAGGAATCAAGACGTCTCTCCTTGCTCGTGGCCTCTTATCGTAGAGAACGATACACGTATATTGGTCCCAGGAGAAGGAACAAAGTTCGTGTACGTGTACTCAAATGCCGCTGTGGTGGCCGAAGTTGCATCCGTGTGAGAGTGTACCGCCGCCGTGTTTCTCCCGGAGTTACGTGCGGGGCTTTGAAAATGGCCGACGCTCTTATGAATTGGCATTAGAGGATAATTACGATGGTGATCCCAGGACGACGATATATTACGCTGTAACGCGAGCTCGGACGGAGGGTGCGCAATCAGGAGCAATAAACATGTAAGGAGTCATGATGCCTTCAAATTGATTTAGGATACGTAATGTTGACATTTTTGCCAGATCAACAACCACATTCGATAAAAAGATAAAAGTGAAGGAAGAAAGTAGGTGCGGCATGTATCGCTATCTTTGAAGTTAACACATAAAAAGCTTGTATACTAATACAATCTAACTTGAAAATTTGCATACTGTTGGCACATAATTTGCATCGAACTTAAGAATTATTACTGTGTTTTACTTTCTATAATATAATATTTATAATCACAATAAAAAATATAAATTTTATTTTTGTTGAAATAGCGTGTCTCGAATTCAAATAGTTCATTGATTTTTGTTTACCGTCGAGCGATTGCGTTATATCAACTCTCTTTCGCGATATTCTTTCTTCGAAGGTTTTCATTCGCCCTCTGAAGCTACCTACGCTCAACGTACTCACAATACAATAATAGCACAAAGAGTAAATGAGAGAGAGAGAAGGGGGGAAGGGGAGACAGAGAGAGAGAGAGAGAGAGAGGAGAGAGAGAGAGAGAGAAGCGTAATGGTTCAACGGTGATTTGTGGAGGGCGCAAAGTTGATTCAGGGGTGAGAACGGCACAGCTTTCGGCCGACGAAAATGAGCTCTAAATCAGGGATGCCTGGGAAAACGGGTGTAACAAAAAGACCGGCAGGAATACGCGGCCCATGAGATAGCGTAGGGAGCGGGACGAGGTTGAAGGAGAGAAAAGTAGGATGAGTCGGCGAAAAGGTGAAGACGCGCATCCTTCGCAGCCAGGAGAACCTAGAAGGATTTGCCACTCGAAAATCGGCGCGAGTGGAAAATAGGACGAGAAAGACAGAAGAAGCGACTGAGAGAGAGAGAGAGAGGGGGGAGAGAGAGGGGGGAGAGAGGGAGAGAGAGAGAGAGAGAGAGAAAAGAGGAGACGAGAAAACGAGGGACTGGTTAGAGCAATGTGGCTGTCAGTAAGCCGCATCGAAGCGAAAAATACGGTTTTTATCTTTAAGTAGGACCTGGTAATTGCGTAATTAATTACGGCTTTTATCCCGCGGCCAACGTCGTCTCGCGGCGAGACGGGGGTAACTTACCTACTTTGCCGGCCCGGCCGGCACCTGGGCGATCGTGATTTACGTTCGCCTCGGTAATTAACATAGATAGAGACCGGTGCCTCGTACCACCCCCTCCCCTCCCCTCTCTCGACTCCTGTTCCCCGCTACTATTTCCCTTGTCTACTGTACGCCCGTCCTCCGTCCACCATCATGGCCTCCTTATCGGGCCGCACAAAATCTAAACCCCGAGATCGCGCCAGACTTCTTTCTGCGAATGGAGGGAGTCATTCTGGAAAGCTCTCGGAGCTCTTTTCCCATGCAATTGTACCAAGAACGATAGCCAAACTGTCTCCAAACTTGCTCGAGCTCTCCTTATTCCACATGAATACTTTTTAACCGATTTACAATGCTTCCTCGAGAGATTCGGATCAAACTTCAAAAGTGTGCTCTCCAACGAATACGGAGTATTCATTACGAAAAAAGTGACAATTCTTATTCGGATAGAGGAGACCGAGGCTCGTTGGCACAAGAGGCAAGTTGGCAATGCGTTCCGTTTATGTATTTATAGCGAAAAAAATAATGGAAAAGTTATCACAAATTATCTCTTATATGACATAGATACTTTTCCCAAAGTTTTATTTTAATCAAACAAGTATTGCAATAGAAAAAGAAAAAACTCTGATTCAAGAGGTGGCAAGTAAATTTTCGAGCGTTTCAAAATATCGTATTAATATTCTTCAGTTTGAGAAGTAAATCAAAGTGACGTATCATTAGTTAAAAGAAAACTTTCTGTTACTATACGACATGTTATTTTGACTAACAACAGTAATTTATTGTAATAAAATGACTGAAATAAAAAGTATGTAAGGATGGAGGGGGGGTATGTTGGCTCACAACACACACATATCAAGACACACTTTGTTGCCGCGCGCGTGATATTTGTGTGAGTATGTGATTTACTACCTACAATGTTGATAGAAGCTAGATATATATTTATATTAATATTTTTATGTTAAAGAAAGCTACATCTAAAAAAGTTTACAATTGTTTTTCTGCAACAGCATTTTGCTATTCGATCATTATACAAAATAACTTTAAAAGATACAATCTTTATCAAGAAGTACATATCTGTTACCCGTTTTGTGTTTTGTGTTTCTATTACGTTTTCATTAATTTAACATGGACTTTTGTCGCATAACCAACTTACCCTACTATCGGGTATCGGGACGTTGGCTTCAATGCAGCATGTTCGTATTTCACTTATTACAAAGAAATTATACAGTATACAGGCGCGTTCCTGGCATGAAAATGTAGAGAAAGGTTCTCTCTATCATATTAGTACTGTTTAATCATGATAATTAGTTGTATAAAAACGCAAATGCCGAAATTGTGAAAACGGTGCCAACGAGCCCCGGTCTCCCCTACTCAGTTAATTTATATTTAGCGTTAATTGACATTGATAAAACTAATCCTAAAAACCTCTCGATGTACAAATTTGATAATTTATAAATAAAATATTTATCATTTATAAGATATAATTTATGTAAAAATATAAATAGCTTAAACAAATAAAAAAATGACTTTCTGTAAAATCTATAACATTCATCTAATATATTTATCCAGTTTTTTGTCTCAGACTATTTTAATTTTCCACAACCTTCTTCTTCAACGCAATCCGGATTATCGCGAGATAGAAGCGTCGGTCAGATTAACATTACGGCAAAGGAAGCGGCTATGTAGGACGTACTTTTAGCGGAGAGCAGAAGATCTCTCGGGTAAATTTCCGGCGAGAATTCTCCTCTTCGCTCGGCCATATTTCTTCGTAAGTATTCATACGAGAGAGAGTCCTCCATCCTCTCGAACATTCGGTAAAACTTTTATTGTTCCTCAGCTGTCGGTGTTCATCATCGACGGGACGGTGTGCTAGTGCGCTAGGTGCATATATGTCCTTGTTGGTGCGTGCAAGGAAGAAGTGCAGGCGGACAAAGTAGAACGGTCAAAAGTTTCGTGAGAGAAAAACGACGCGGTAGACTCGAGTGAGCGGACAGTGTTACGTGTCCGAAAAGACGTCCAAGAAGAAGTTGGAGTCTTAATGCCGACGTTAGATCTCTTCATCTTCGACAAATCCTCCGAGTCTTGGGGAAGGCATCCGGTAAAATTTCGCCCATCGCAGATGATCGCATGTCGAAAAGAGTCGTTTGTAACGTTTGCGACCCTATATAGATAATCTACAGAAGCTGAAGATGCATGACGACGAATGGCGCGATCCGAACGAAGGGAATGAGATTTGCGGATGAATAATTAGCGCGAGAAGTGAAAAATTCTTACCAACGATGAGAAGATTGTAATTACGGGAGATATAAGATAAAGAATGAATAAAGTTTTCTAATCGCCTCTGGAAACACATTAAAGTAGAATAATATAGAGAAATAGCAACAAAGATAACAAGCAGATAGCAATTGAGGTTACTCAAATATTCACAAGTTTACATTTTGATATATTCGTCGGGGAATGTTATTCCATTTGCAAATTATGCTCCTGTGAGGTACACGGCTCGGTCGTACGACCAATATTTGGGAAACATTCAAGGACACCCAAATTAATCACTATAATTTAACATATGGAGCGGCCTGTGAGATTGAATTGTATTTAAGACGATAAAATTACAAGAGATGTGATTGGAAATCTCAGACGAGACAGTATTTTAATGACAATTCGAAATTGAAATCGCAATTAAAGTTTTCAAAGAAGCGTCTTCGGGCACTGTCTTGGGTGAGCGGAAACATAAGTACTTGCCGAAGTACTTACGTACACAAGGGGGAGAAAGAGAGAGAAGTAAGGTCAATGTGAATGGCTGACGTCCGATAACTGAATTTCCCCGTGTCTCTCTGGTGTTTCCTTGATCGATCACGAGTTAGTCAAAGATCAAAAGTCGAAAAATTCTCGCCGTGTGGGTGGGCAAAGTCCCCGGTCCAATTTGATTTGCAAGCAAAGTACGCCGTGAAACTGCTCGACGAGAGAGATCAGCAGGGCGGAGGGACCTGACCGGGAGGAGAAAACCCGGCCATTTCGGGGAAGGATGGGGAACGAAAAGAGGGACAACGACGAAAACGAGAAGAAAGATCTCGTGTTAAAAAACGCGGACGAAGCAGAGGTTAAGGAGAGCTGCACGCGTTTAAAATCTCAAGCAGATCTCATCGCGTCGTCTTCGTTCGCCTAACGGTTACCTTCGTTTGTAGTCGTTTAACTTGCCCTCTCTCCCCCTCAAACCTCTCCCGTCTGAACAATTCCCGAGGGTACATCCGCGACCACTACGTCTTAACCCCGCACTCGAACTCGTCCCCTCTTCTTTATTTCGGTCGCTCTCTGGCACGACGCCCGATATGATTTTACAACGTCCTGATGAGCTGTCGCGATAAGAGGTAGAGTGGCTCGTCTTTCATTCATTACTATTCATTATATTGGTATACGCGATGCGTGATGCTAAGTTAGGATTAATCGAGTTTAGACATTTAATTACCAAAAAGGTCGCATGCAATAATAATAAAATAAGAAATGGTCATAAATAGTGACTTCCAAACTTATCGTTGTTATAAAAGAGGTCATCTATAACTTTGTCAAACAGTATTCGATAGACTTGAGACATATCACATACATGATATATAGTGAAGCGATAAAGCCGGAAACGTAGTTTTCGTCTAAACTTAGTAGAGAGACAGGGAAAGCTGTTTGTATCCAGTCCGAGTACGACGCGTGTCACTGAATCGAAGATAAGCATTAGGAGCGACCTACTCGATATCTTATGCTGCACACATGCGCGCGATAGAGAAGTCCGATTCGCGTCACGCGTCCGAAACTTGAAAGTGCTATCCTCGATCCCGTTTTTGCCCCACGATCCCGCCCGCATCGTCGCTCGGTCGGTCGGCAGTGGCAATTCTTGCGACTTCGCATGCGAGAAAAGTTATCGGGGATAATAAATTTCAGGACGGGGGACGGGACGGGGAGTTCGGGACGAAATCCCGGACGATCCGAAACGATCGGCCTAGCCTGCAAAGGCAGAAACAATTTTAAAGCTTCGGAGTTAGAAGCTCCGAGGAAAGAAACCGAGCATAATGCGCCCGCGGCAAGGGAGATGCGGGGCGAAAGGGGGAGACAAGGAGAAGAAATTACATCGTTTGAATACACGCTTCATATCACCGAGAGACTTTTAGCGAGCTGCGATACGGAGAGGGCTGCTAGTGACTAACGTTATCCGCCGAGCGGACACAGGGAGGGCGACGTCGCGACGTGTGCGTGAGTGCGAGGCAGACGACGCGGATGGCGCGGCGCGGAGCGGAGAGAAGAGGAGAAGAGAAAGAGAGTTTGGGGGCGCGCTTGCCACTTGTGCCTAGGTGTATATCTTGGCCGAGACATGAAAAATGCATCTAACGGCCCTCGAGGCACTTCGCCATTCAAGTCCACGGCTATCCTCCTGCCAACCTGCCACCACTTTTCAGATCAAAAGTTACCTGCTCGCGTAACTTTCCCGTGCGCCGTCTACCCCCCGCCAACACCAACACACCACCACCATTATCAGGCATCGCCGCCCCCTCCCCGCCGGCTCCTCCTCCCATCCGTCCAGGAAAAGCCTCTGCCTACTTCTCGCTTAACAAAGCACGCAAAACTCTATTACACACCGGCGCATCCCCGGCTTATGTATTTACCCGATGCGACGTTAGGTACGTACCTACATGAGCGTGAAACGTTCTCCGCTTTCGACGTGCCGTAACGCCTACTGACCGGTTGCGTGGATTACTTTCGCGGTTTTAACCGAATATCCGTGTCGGTCGCCGAAAACCGACAGGGGTTCAGTCATAAATAAATAAAATTAATTATTTTCCCAGTGTTTTATGTGATAAGACAAATCGCGTATTAATTCCGGAATAAATAATAACTCTCTAGTTATGTAACTTTTGTAGCAAACGTACGCAAGTTGCTAACAACAATGTAGAGAATTGCATGTAGCAATTTTTAAGTAAAAAATAAATTCTATCTCGTTCAAATAAGTGTGTAAGTACTAATGACCGCTGTAAACTTGGACCACTTATATTCTGTCGGCTTTTTCTAACATATTACTAATTCGCTTTTCACCGCCACGATATAACGCCGTTATCGAAAGAATAAAGAATTTAATTCTTGCGGAAGGGCATGATTAAGCGAGTTATATGTCACGCGAAAAATTCGGAGGTGATTAACTTACTTTTTGCTCAGTCACTATCAATCTTCCGTTTTTGAGAGAATTAGCTCCTTAGGAAAATGTATGAACACACTTGCTTACCTGTAACAGAAAAAAATATTGACATAAATATATGTGTTGGCAAATGACATATTTATAAGTAAAGTGTGGGTGACTTCACAAAGAATTTCTATATGCACAAACATTTCTTTCGCTGTCTATTGAATACAAATCTTTTTAAGATTATGTTGAATTTTATAACATAAACAAAATAATAGAAAGTTAAAAATACTGTAAAAGCTATAAAATCTAAAGCACATTTAGATATCTATTAAAATATAATCATGTTCATAGAAATAGCCGCGTTTCAGAAGATTGAATTAAACGTTGTATAAACATTCAGAAGATTGTATATATGCTAAGCCATGCAGTTAAGAGTTAAGATAGCATTTATTTGCGGATTTCTGCAGAATGCAAATTGACGGAATACACCCAGTCCATTTTCGCGTTACACCCTCTTTTTCTTCTCTCGCTGTTACGAACGCGCAGAAATACATTGCCACGGCGCTCCTAGTCGCTAATTTTTAGCAGCGAAGGTGGCTTTTAAAGACCACCGTCTGTTATTACAGTATACACATTACCCTAATGATACCTGTCATACGCATTACATAATTAACATCGGCGCGATACGTTTGTTCATCGCTGGCGCTCTCGGTACAGATATAGCTATAGCGGAAGGGAACTAATCACCATTTCACGCTATTATTCGCAGTCTCTAATTTACTGTGTATTTAACCAATTATTCATCAGAGGACTGTTGTTAAGACTGCTACTTCCATTCCCGCCGACTTACATTCGTTCACAATAGAATAAAAGATAACGTTTCGATGATATCTCTATCGTATTACCCTTCTCACTTTTATTTCTGAAGAGGATGTCTAACAACAACGTTCATTTTATCTACAATATTTCCACTCTTAAATTTAATTCACTCATATTATTTACATTTTTTTAATTAGTTACATATTTATACGGTCATATACGTAATCCATTCCAATTATACGTTTAAGAATTTAGAATATAAATAATTATGATGTACTGGATAATAAACTAGTTTGTAATAAATTCTCAACAATGGTCAAAAAGAGACCAAGAGAAATAAGATTAAAAATCTTAATTTTTGAGATTTATCTAAAAAATTAAGGTACGTTAATTACCTATATATGCATACAAGAGTTATGCTATGATAAGTCTCTTTTAAAGATCCGATAAACAGTAGCGTAACGCGGCCGCAAAATTTGGTCGTCCTATTCAAATTTTTCCAGCCGGTAACTAATTCGAGACCATCATAGATACACGTGCATGTATCATGACGGCGGGCCGGCGGTTATGTATATCCCCGACAATGGGAACCGGAGCCGGGTTATCTCGGTTCTTTGTATTCAAATTGCTGCGGAAATACAGCCGGCAGATTATGTGGAATAGGCATTTATCGTGGGATTATGAAACCCCGTATTGTAATAATAATGCAACGTTACTCTCGCCGGTTTTAATTACTTTTTTATACGTTCCCTTAATCGATGACAAAGATTGTAAAACCTGGCAAAAACAGAATAATTATATACTGCTTCGTCGTGCTTCACGGCGCATTTAAGCGCGGCTGTAATTACACTCGGAACACGAAAGAGAAAATACAATCAGTAACTTGTAAGTCCCGCGCGAAAAAAATCAATGTATGACAACTCACTACGCAATTTTTCGCTAATGAATCAGTTTTTATATAAAGTTTCATATCCTCGCTGTCTTCCACCTTGTAAACAAAATAAATACAACCCAATTAACGTTATCTAATTTCCATTATATCTCTATCAAATAATTTTATTATCAAATATCGAAATAAGTTCTTTCTTTCATATTAAACGAGCTTTACAAGCGTAAAATAATAATCATTATTATGGGCGCGTTCTATCACTGTTTTATTTTATAATTCAGGATTTTTAACAAATCAGCCAAACGAAAGATCGGTTAAACGTTAGATCTGAAGCAATTTTTTTTTTTTACTAAATTAAACCATGATAATCGGAATCTCTTGTTTAGTTTAGTAAGTTTAAATGGAAAATGTCGCATCAGACACGCCGTTTAACTACAAATGACGTAGGCTCCATACAAAATCGGTCGACTCATAATTAGCGAACCCCAAATTCGATTCTGACCGTTGTCCCATATGCTTTCTCCGTCCGTGGTCACAAATGAATGAGTAGATCAGAAGTCAACGCTGCCGGCCCCAAGCCCGGCTAAGGAGGAAGGTTCGTGGACGAGGTTAGCAGCCTACCCCCGGTAAATGCTTACAAGACCAACAATAAGCCTCCGAAGAGGCGCCGTAAAGTTGGAAAAACAGGCTCAAGTCTAATTCAAGGAGAAGACATCTGGCAATCATTCTTACTTCTTACAACAAACGATAGAAGATCCGCAATATTAACTAAGTTATGAGACGCTATTAACGCAGATGGTACAAACGCAGAAACTAGATATGATGAACGATAATCCTCCCAAACGTTACACTTGTCGGCTCGTTGATCGTTGCCGTCGACGTTGTTGATTCATGGCATGCGAGAGATTTAGTGATAGCGAGAATTCGACGGTACATTACGCCGACTGTCAAACACAACCGAATGTTTGCCGGTAGGATCAGAGATTTTCATGTGGATCAGATCGTCTAGACGTCGCGAAACAAAAAGATCTCGTTATTGGTGAAAGCGACGAATTACACGAGAAAATGCTCGGATAAAGTATAAGCGGATATCAAGTTGGAGAAGACATCGCGCAAACAATACGGCAATATTTGGTGACGTAATATACGTAATATAAGATTATGTCGCAGCAAATGCAGTAAACAAGCGTAGTAAATTCAGCGCGCTACATTTCTAGAATTTAGCTGCTGTTAATTTGAAAAGCTTTCATCTCATATGCGGAAAGTTTATAGAAGTATAAATGAAAGCATTGCGGAGTAGACACGTACATTCTGTTTCTCTGTACGATCATAATGCACGCGTGACAATTATTCATCTTCTTGCAACATGTTACGACATTTCTGTCTAATAAAAGCATAACGTGATTTAATAAAAGATATACGACAGTACAGAGAGATTCCACGTTTCACAATGTGCTCTCGTACAACAAACACCTTTATAACAAATTTTGGCATTTTTGTCAACTTAAGTGAGGTCAATTTAATCAACCCACTGGACAACTGCCTCATACTTAATGACCAATTAAAAACGGTGTTCAGTAGCCCAGCGATGCTCATGAGACTTGTACACGATTAAGATTCATGAGTCGATTACCCACGGCAGGAGGATAAGCGTGCAAGAACAATAAATAAAGAAACTCGCTCATTCATCTTCTCACTCTCTGACCCGTCTTCCACTCTTTATTTTAAAAACGTATTCCAGTCCGAGACGATTTGTCGTGAAACGCAAGAGATGCGTATAAATATAAAAACATGAGAGAATACCAGCAATTACGAAGGGAAAGATAAACGCTAACGTCGAGTGAGGTTGCAGTAAACTTTGTGGGTTTGTTAATTATAAAAAATACGTTTGTGCCGAGGCTAGTGACCCAAGGTTTGCAAGAAACTACGCGTCAGCACGGCGGGTTTATTAATTAGAGAGAGGAAGAGGTACCATCGGGATAAAATGCAACGGTGTGGTTACGCGGTTGCTTATACCTGTCCCAGCTTCGTAGCCGAGGCGGCGTATTTATTAACCGAAGAAGATTAAAGAAACGAAGAAATGCCAAAAGAGAATGCACAAAGATAAAGGAACAAAATCGAAAAAGTACTTATTAAAGTTATTTTTTTGAAAGCACTAGATTGGATTGATTTCTTATAATCAAAATAAAACAAATATAGGTAAATTCTATCGGACGAATAGCCAGATCGTTTGCATGTCTCGCACGAGTCAATGTGCAGAGAGCTTATTGATATTGCTTCCAAGAAAGAGGCGATAGGAAAAAAACGAGAAAGGGAGGGAAGGCCGGTAAAAGAGAGTGGGGTGACTGAAGCAAAGCTGCACTTAGCAACATCGCGTTCGGCGGACCTCACGGCGACGGCACAGTTAACATAAGCGCACGATCAGAGTCAGGCGACACTATCTGATTACGGCAAGTTCGTTAATTGGCAAATTGCGAGCATGAGTCATGCGTCGGGGCCGGGCAGGGCAGGTAGCTTCGGTGAGTCACGTGAAATTCTGCGCTCCCTTTATGGTTCGCACGCGAGTGCAATGCGCCGATCGGCCGGTTACGTGCACGCGCCGCTCACCACGATATTCCGACAAGCATGTAACAACGATCAGGCACATCTCGTTCCCTCCTGACGTCCGTTCCCCATCCCTACACCTCCGCAGTTAGGTAGATTATATATTTCTGGACACGACGCACATGGACTGATAGTAGTTACGTGCGTATTATCTTCACGTCGGATTTTCCGTGTCGGCGCGATCTAACTGCAACGAGCACTTTCGGCTGGCATCCTCTATCAACATTTGAACGTATTTCAAATAGAGTTGTACCTTGTACCCACTAACTGTTTCCCACAAAACAAAACAATATACTCTACGTTGTTTCAAGGTAACGACATGGGTCTTCGTTTTATATTATTGAGCTGGATTCATGGAACACTAGAATTATCAAATTTGTAAATCTCTTATCTTTGTAACAATATATTTTAGAAGTTTTTCGTCATTTTATGTTAAAACATGTAAGTGATTAACCCGTTGAGATCACATGGGATCCAGTGGACCCCAGGCTTCTTTTTATTTTTTTTTAAAGTATACTATTTTGAGAGTAAAACGCACAAAGTTTTTTTATTCTATCTCAAAAAATTTTGATGAATATTTTTGTGAAAAAAGTCAAATTTCTCGAAAAAAAATTTTTTTCTCGCGTTTTTTCAACATAAATTTTTTTTTTTAAATTATTGGATTATCAAGAGGAAGTCATAAATTAATTCCAGTTCAAGGTTTGAGTCGATACATCAAAAAGAACGCAAATGAAAACTGTTGTAGGGTCCATTGGACTCATGTAACCTCTACGTTATTTTTAGGAGGTGTGACCTCAACGGGTTAAATTGGTCATTTATTTTCCTCCTTCTCTCTCATCCCTTTTTTAAAGACATGTATTGTATATATATATTTTTTTTTTTTAAGAAATGAAGAAGTAAAATATTAATTAACTAATTTAATCATTTATATATTGCAACAAAAATCACGTAAAATCGCAGAAAATGTACTATAAATGTAATTTAATATTATTGTTACTGAACAAAAACTATATAATATAGTATATTGAAATAGTAGAATAGGTGTACGTCGGTAGGTAATAGTGTTAATTATTATTGCTACATAGTGCAAATTGTACTGTGTCCTGAACAATATTATTCTTATAAAATTTCTAGAATTACTGACGCAAAGAGTTAATTTTGCAAACGTAATTTATTCAGCAAATGCACAATCAATAACTCCTACAAATATAGAATGAAAAGTGAACTTTGCATTTCAATTATTATAATATATAATGCTACTCGAAACATTATTATTTTACATGATCAAGCAACATATGGTAATCATTAAAACATTTATCCTATAATTAGTTTAAAACAATTTTGCTGTAAAATAACGCTAATGTATGTACAGGATACACCAAACGTAGGAGATATTTAACATAATTAACTTCAAAATTGTAGCATTAATGGCGTTACGAACAGCCAGTCATTAATTACGCTCACAAATTACGCTTTCATTTTGCCTCAAACACGATTACGTAAAACAATATTATGCCGAGAGGGTACAATTATATAAATATATAAGAATGTAAAGAAGATGGCGGAACAAGGCAATCAACGTAAGTCCCAGCTTTTTTTTCCTGCCTTACCGCTCGCCAGGAGCACGTAAGTAAAAAGTCATTTTCCTTAGAAGACACATTCCGGAAAGTCCGACAAATCTCCACGCGCAGAGGCCACCATTTTGTACCCGGACCGTGAGAGAAATAAATTGCCGCCGGGCAAATCGTATTTTATTTCGCGCTGGTAAACACGGTGAAGTGAGTTTACGCCTGACAGGACAAACAGTTACGTGTAACGATATTAATCCAAATGAACGTTTACTTGTCGGCATATTTCTCTCTCTCCCTACAACGCGACAACAGGATTATTTTTTTGGGACGTGTCCCGCGATGCAAAGTTAAACGTCGAGCACGCTTAAATCCGTCAAAACGATGACGATCGATTCTCCGAATAACAGCAGAAATAAAAAGAAAAGTTGAGACATTCGCGAATGATCATATAATATAACCTTCGGATCGATATAATTTACGAACATCAAACGTGCGCACTTTCGCGAATTATTACAATGAAATTATTACCGCGCGCGCGATGATTGGCGATTCGTTTGAGGTCTGTAAATTAAATGTGTCATCCCGGTCTCCTTTGACGATAATTAGAGCATCGTACATTAAAGCTACCAATCCCGACGCGCTCAAATTAGATTCGTGTTTACACGAACGGCGATGCCAGTAAGAGCGTCGCGTCGTGTCGCTAATCAGAAGATACATCTGATTAGAGAGTCAATGCAGCTCATTAATTAACATAGCGCGTCTCCGGAAACTGATCTTGCACGGCCATCTGCATTGAATATTTAATACCGTCGGATATTAGAATTATAATTTCTCTCCCGGGATTTATCTTTCAGTCGATCCAGATAAAAATTCAGCTGAAAGAGAGAAAGAGACTTCTTCTCGCGCCATGAAAACAAAGATTATCATTTATTGTACGTCCATAATTGAGAATATAGCGCGTTGTTTTTTTTCGGTAGACAGAGCTTCTCGTGCGCGTGTCGCGAAAAATATTTTCAGGTAAAGCGCAAAAACAGCACAAATGCCAGCAAACGGATAAAAACGCGGCGAGCTCGTCCGCTTTCGTGCAACGCATTTGTTATTTTAATAATCCCCTCCCTCGCCTCGCTTACATTCTTATTTATCATACTTTTTTATTTTAATAATTGCTCTCTCTCTCTCTCTCTCTCTTGCGCGCGCGCGCGACCTAGCTAGAAAACGAGCCAACAGCCAGCAGTAAATAGTCGGAAAAATGAGAGTCGTCGAGTTTCTGGTATATCGCGCAGTTAGGTGCCGGCCGGGGGGAAACACCGCGAATTGTCGTAAATATTAATAATCCGGGAGAGTCGTCGACGGAGGCGGATGTCGGCGGGTGCGTAATTAGTGCTCCCTTCTTTTCGAGAAACCGAGAGGTTGGAAAATGTTTATGCCGCGTACCAACCACCGAGGAAGAAATTACGCCGAGATCGTCGGTACTAGAAATTCTAGTCGCTTGATTAATCGCGCCACCGCGCCGGCCTTCGTTTAAACGCGGACAAGGACGCGAGACGAGACGTCGGACGAGAAATACACCAGAGCTAATGCGGAATACTCTTGATTAGAGAACATTATCTGACGATTTCCTGAATTACGGCTAATAACTTCGTCAAACTGTATGTATATACGTACAATCTAATAACAGTGTAAATCACAATACATTAACGCAATCTTAACGGATTCTTAACGCAGTTTGAAGATAAATAATTGATAAATAAGTTTGCAGAACATTTAACATTAATCTTATATCTTTTATTTCTTCATCTTTTATCAAAATTATGATAAATTAAAGAATATTAGCGTTTCCGCATTAATACAGCCTAATACATTAACTTCTAGTAATAATTTTCTAACGAGAAAAAGTTAGAAAATTTTCTGTTAATAAAATTTTTAAAAGTTAGTTATGAGATATTTATGATTAAGCATTAAATAGCCTCTGTGAAATCAAATTTTTAGATTGCAGATAAATAAAAACTCTAATTTTTTACATTTAATTTCGAGCCTACTTTAACAAATCTCATTAAAAATAAATTATTATAATATTCAATATTGAAAACTAAAAATTACGCAACGTAATGACTTTTCACCACAAAGCATCTTTACAACAAAATTTCCTCTTTTCAAAGTTTCCTCTTTTCAAATCCACCGCAGGATTTATCATAAAAATTTAATATAGCGTATATATAGAGTAACTCGGGGAAATATGCCACACTTAAGGGGATCCTATAGCGAAGGCCGAACTTCCTCGACGTCGGTAATGTCAACATTTCTAATCCTGTTTTCTATGTTATATATCTATATCTTTCCTTGTCTAACGACAGGCATCTGTCTTTGTTCGATTGCTGCGCCATCTCTCGCTACACGCAATACTGCTTATCCTATCAACCTGAATGTGCTTTTGCTTAATAAAACTTCATTTTACAAAATCTTTTTTTCTAGACGTTGAATCTTAGTTTTATTTACACGATATCGTTCCTACATGTTGTCCCTACGTCGCCTTGGTGACATTATATATATATAAACTGCAGTAATTTTGTTATTGTCGTCAGATGACAGTTGTATGTGCCCAAATTAGTAAAATTTTTAATTTTTTTTCGTTCCCGATATGAAATCGTGTAACGCAATGTAGATTTTTGTGCGTACTTTAATTCTAGACCAAAAACTTGCAATTCTGTAAAGCCAAGTCAAAGATTCCTTAAAATAAAAAAATGTCGGTAACTACCGCCACTATAGGATCCCCTTAAGAAAAATATGATTTTTTTCCTATTTCTCCTTCTTTTGAGGTATCTTTGCATACTGGTCTTCTTTTTCCGTCTTTTATCTGTTATGTATATATGGTTTTAATGAAATATTTTAATTCTTTACTATTAAAAAGACAGAAATACAAAAGTGTTGCAAAGTGGCATATTACCCACATGGGTGTGTAATATGCCACATATACAAACATGTATATAGTAATTTAACTTTAGAAGGGCATTCTTGTGTCTAAAAACATGTAAAAGAATATTTTTATTACTTTCTTTGCATTTCAATAGTACTCTGTGTGCTACAAGTAGTCTAAATTATTTCAAATGCAATTTTGCAAAATATTAAGTACGTAGCCTATAATATTCTTAGCGCATGAAATAAACGTGTTTATTCAACATTTTTTCAACATTTTTCAATATTTATATGGCAAAATATTTATTTATACTGTTTACAGCTTCCTAACCTACTAGCAGTATATCCTGCTAATAGGTTAGGAAGCTGTAAACAGTACTGGCATTTTACCCCTATCTAAGTAGTGGCATATTCCCCTAAGATGCAGTTTTATATTAAAATGAGCCTGTATTTTACGATTGCCAGTAAAACGAATCGGCAACGTACTGAACACTTTCATCCTAACCAATATTAATAGAACGACAAGCTGATCGAGTTAAAAATAGTGTAATGCTTGAAAAATATCTTATATAAAACACTAAGAAAATTCTAAAAAGCACGTTGTCATACTTGTCATATATACTGTACTTACCCCATAAAAACTATAATACTGACAGAAAGTAAGTAAAACTTGGGCAAAACGTCAGATATAATATTTTTAACAATTTCACAGTATTTACAACAACGCTCCTAGCCGTAGCTTTGTTAAACATAACAAATGGCATATTCCCCACACTGGGATATTCCCCCTAGTTACCCTATGTTAATTCAATATTTAATTTACACAACACGCGCGCATTACCGACTAATTCAGTTGTTCATTATTTCATAAATGTACACAATCCCTGTTATTAATTTAAAAATATATCGAAAAATATTTACAGCTAATGTTATTCGGCAGAAGTAAAACGGAAAATTCCCAAGAAAAGAAATTTCCAACAATTAGTTATTAGAGCGTCGTTTCTTATGAAGTTGCTTTTCAATCATGCTGCTCTTCACAGCGTATCGAGAGGACAACAGTCAAAACTTACAAAAGAAAACATAACAAGAAAGAAGACTCAAATAAGGGAAGGCAGAGTTCAAAGGAAGGCCTTCAAAGAAGCCGAGAGAGAGAGAAAGAGAAAGATAAGTAGCTGCCTGCACCGGAGCGTACTGTTTACGAAAATTAGCAATTCTAATATTTAGGCAAAGCGAGACAAATTTATTAATTAAGTCTGAAGTCTGGTCGCGCGTCGCGAGATACTTTTCGTCCGTGTTGCGTTCGCGAAAAAGAACAGTCAAGACAGTAATGAGAAAGGAGAACGCGTGGACAAAAAAAAGGATACGAAAGAGAGAGAGAGAGAGAGAGAGAGAGAGAGAGAGAGAGAGAGAGGGGAGGAGGAGAAGGAGGAGGAGGAGGAGGAGGAGAAACAAGAAGGCGGAGAACGTCGGACACTAGTTTGGAGAATAAGGAGCAGAGCTGTGAGAGAGGAGAGAGAGGAGAGCAGGACGACAGTATCCTCGGTCATGCGTCGCTCAGCGGGAAACTTTTAATTCCGTAACTCCCGGATTAAATTATCACGCCGAGACGATTGTCCCAGGAAAGATTAAGAAAGGAGCTCTGGCCCGGCTAGCTCGGCGGCGACGTTGTTCCTTCGCAGAACCACGCACAATCACGCTACAGAGATGAGAAAGAAGGGTGGAAATACGGTAGAAGAGGAAGGGAAAAGAACGAGAGAAAGACGACGAAATCTCTTTTCGTCTGCAGGACCGGTTGTTGCGCTCGGTTTAACTCGACTGCGACTCGTGGAAAAAGAGAAGCAGGGCGGGAGATAAGAAATAAGGAGACGAGAATGCGAAGGGCGGCAAAAAGCTGGAAGTAACTCCATGGAGTAAGATGAAGACGCAACGTTTATGTAAGGCAAAAAAAAAGAAGAGAACCAAAAATTCACGATTGAGGAGAACAGCTGGAGCAAAATGTAAGATTCATTACAAAGTAAATGTAAGATTTATTACGTAACAAGGGAAAGGGACATCAGAGTACGAGGATCGACAGAAAATACGAAAAAGAGTACACCGAAAAGAGTACGGGATTCACGGAAGTCAGTTTTAAGTAGGTCCCCTTTGCGAGGTACTTCGATGCAGGACGAGACTAGAATGCACGTGTCTGTTCAACGAAGCACGTCAGGCAAGAAGAAAACGAGGCAAAAGTGAAGCGAGGAAAGCAAATGTGTAGACGTGAGAGAGAATATAAAATACAGACGAGGTTAATAAATAATTGATTGCTAGAACGGTCGAAACAAGAGAAAAAATATGTTACTTCATTTAACTTTAACTATCTTTTGTAATGATATAATTTTCGAATATATAGAGATAGACCAATATAGTTGAAACCTTGCATTTTCTGCAATCGATAATACAGTGATGCGAGATAAAAATTACGACTTCATTCGAGATTTAAATGCGAAGAAAAGCTTAGAAACGGAAGTGAACGGGGTATGATCTTTCCTTCGCGCGCCTCCCTCAGTTGGAGATAATGGGGAGTAAGGAGAGATGAAGTTAGGAAATCTTTCCGAGTCTCATCCTGGAACGGCGTTTGGATTTTGATTAACTTGAAGGTCGATTTGAATCCGAGATCGAGTCGCGCTAGGAAACCCGTCGCGTGAAAGAGAAGCGGACTTATCACGTTTCCATCATCTGTTTGATTTATCCGGCGTAACACGGCAGCCAGTTACGTGTTTGCACAGATTTTCACCGCTCGCGCGCGTTTCCAAGAGCACACTCGAACTTAATATTATTATTAGCCGCGCGTGCGGGCGCCGTCTATATGTATATCACGGAACGGGAGGGAGATTGAAATACAGCACGGAGAAATACGCGATCTCTCTCTCAGAGCAAAAACCAATCGCTGCCCGCATTTACTTAGGAAAATATTAATCAAATGCGAATATAACTTCCACAGCCAATGTTCTTTTCGTCGAAAATTCAAGTGGATAGGAGTGCATCGAAGCGCGAGGGACTGTATGCGAGCAGATGAGTTTTTATCAGAGCGAGCAGCATATAGAGGGAAACCTGAGATTAATTGTTCCAATAAATCTTTATGCTAAGCATTTTATAGCAAATACATACTGCGTGTCATTTTAACACATTTAATTCGGTATATTTTGCTGAAATAAAACTTTATTTATTGCGACAAATTGATATTAGAAGATTAAATTTGGATATCAGGCGTAATCTCATCTCCAATAACTCGGTTATTTTCTGCATTTTTTTAATTTTAAGATTATGTATCTCAAATATATCAAAAATCTAAATACAGTTTATGTCTTTTAGATTACTAGACACACAATCAATCTTTATAACAGAAGTTTTATAACAGAATGATATTCGTGAAACAAACATCGTTCGACAAGAAGAAAATACACAAATTTGTACACGTCAAAATGTTTGCTCGCATGTATAGTTATATATCGAGTGTGGTTCTTCCTACACGTTTAACGCTGAATCCTTGTATTTCTCGATACTTATCTTTACGCTATACTTTCACGCTTATACGTGTCTCACAACGCGTTGATAAAAATCGAGTCAAGCACAACAACTAACTATTATTCACGTCTAACATAATAATATAAACCAATACACAAGGCAACGTCGTATAAATTGTTGGTAAGACGCGCGGAATCTACTATGGGAAATGTCGTGGTAAAAATTTTATAAGAGAAATCGAATTTGTCAAAACCGTTGTTCACTTGATAAAATTGTAAATGAATGACATATTTCTTCGATCAATAACACATATCAGGTACAGCCCGGAACTTTCAAAGACACGACACATGAAACGTCAAGGAATCAAACAGCGTCTGGGAAAGCGAAACTCCTTTAAAGAATCCTCAACTTGAAGCACAGCCCGAAGGAATCGGATCGTATCGAACGCGAACGAATGGTCCGAAGAAGCTTCCAGGTTCGCGAAACGTCGCGAGATATTGTTTGCCGCAATGCCGCCGGGAACGCTCGTCGCGGCGTAGGTGAGAAGGGACGGTGAATCGAATCTCGCCCCGATCATAGAGTCTTTGAGCGTACTTCCGCGCGACTTGGCACACGGAATTGTTTCGATATCGGGCTCGCGAGAGAGGAACGACTGCAACGCTGCGGCAATTCGTAATCCCTCCGAGCCGCACAAGAAGGTGCGTATAGTGTTTCATAGCTTACACAGTCGAACAAGGACATACCATCCGGCGGAATGGTGGAAGGAGAAAGGTCGGAGAACGCAACGAGGTGAACAGAAGACGAGGAGGAGGACGCGCGCCGATAGGATATACGGAGAAACCCTCCTCCCCCCTGCCCTCCCTCCCCCCACCGGAGAAAGGAACTCGATGCATCCGAAACAGGGATTTCGTGGAAATCCTCGGACACGCTTGACTGAGCAAAATATCCTTCTTCGTTGCTATTCCCGGAGTTTCGAGGTCTCGACGGCCGTCTCGAGTCGGAACGCGGGCCGGAAGAGAAGGTAGCGCGGCCCGCCGAAGGATCCGACTGGAAGGGAAACCGAGCATCGAGAGAGAAAAAACGACGGAGAATAGAAAAAAAAGATAGATAAATATCGAGAGAGAGAGAGAGAGAGAGAGAGAGAGAGAGAGAGAGAGAGAGAGAAAGCAAAAGCAAGGAGAGGTCCTGCATTGCGACAACTAATGAACCATCTTGGAACGGACCCCCAAAGTCTCGTGGGACGTGACGGCGCAATGCAGTCACCGGCAAGCCAGCAGCAGCGACGGTGGCGGCGGCCGACGTCGCCGACGTCGTCGTCGCCAGTAGACGACTTTTTGCTCTCATCATCCGGCACCACCCTACCAATTTCTCTTCGCCGCTCCTATCTCCGGGATCCTTCTCCATGGTGGACTCGTTTCACGAGCTCGTCTTATTCCCTTAAAACGCCCACGTTTCCCATCGGATTCTTATTTGAATTCCCTGCTTGGTCGGCGCAGAGCGAGACCAAACCCCTTGCAACATTTCCTTCTTTCTGATCTCAAGTTTGACCAGAGAGAAGCAGGAGGCGGGAGGAGGCTGGCCAACGCGGTGAAACAAATTTACGGATGAAGGAGCGACGAGTAGGAGGCGGAGCTCGGTCCTTTACTTAGGGCGAAGTTACTCGGCAAAGAAATGGTTAAGTCGTCAATTATCCGCGCACCTTGTAATCACGTAAATCTTACTGTTGGTTCCGACTGAGTTTACACTAATAAGGAGTTCGTTTTGGATATGGTAAAACTGAGTAATTGTTTGCCCAAAAAAAAACAGAATCTATCGTTTCAACGAGTAAGCTTTCTTCAACCAGTCGCGGAAATCTTTAAATTTTTATATGGACCTTTAATCAAAGTCATTCATGTATAAATTGTAACAATAACAATTATAATATAAAAAATTAACCGCGCAATCACAGACCTCCATTTATGCGCTGTAAAGTTAAATCACGCATAGAATAATGATTAAATATTTTACACGTGTAATATATTCTACATAAAGACAATCGATAAAATTTAAACTAACAAGCGTTCCGAAACATTAAATTTTTATCTTTTTGTGTATCCGTTTCTGCAATTATTTATAAAGAAGTCAATAAAAAAAACTAACAACAGCCGTATCTAAAGAATCACGCATTATAAATCGTGTTTGTCGACTTCCGCCTGACCGCACGAGCGTGACGGTCAGCCATGCGACATCCCCTCGTTCGGCGGAAGTCGGCAAAGGGACGCGAAACAAGGTGGCGAAACAAACGTATAGGGATCAAAGAAGAGCATGAGCGACGAAAACGCGCCACGAAAACTCGCCCTTTTGCCCTTCCTTTTTCCCTTCCACTTTTCCGCGCGAAGCTAATCGCGTTAAAGCGGACGTGCTCGAAACTAAACTCGATTCATCTGATCCCACGCAATTAGAATTCCGCTTTACACGAAAGCTCGAAAGCCCTCGGCTGTTCCATCTAAGCAGTCTCGCCATGTTTGGCGCCACAACGCTTCGCTATCTTAAGCAATTTCGACTCCCTTCAATTCGACTTTTTCGGTATTTACTTAACTCTGCGAATCTCGCGGCGGCTCACAGTATATGTGCGACGCGTACAAGTAAGAAGCGCGGAACAAAATTCTAGATGAAGAAATTCCGCGGAACGCAAAAAAAGTTGGGGCTCCTTCTCGTTATTCTTTACCTCACGGTCAAATAGTAATTACGTTAAATGGAACAGGATTCCGGCAAGTTGACTGGGGATAATCTCTCTCTCTTCCGTCACTCCGCATCACCGTCCTAATTCCCTTGAGATGTCTTTACGGATGAACCATTTGTAACTTCGTTTTCCCTTCGTCTTGCGAGTCTTTTCACCGAGAGACGCGCTCTTTATTTAAATTGTGATGCACTCCGAGCGATGCAACTTCAGCCGGCGACGGTATTCGGGACCGTCAGTAGTGCCCATCAAAACGCAGCGAAAAACGTAGCAAAGCCAAAGAAAATGCCGAAAATGCACGGTGGAAGTCTCGAGAAATTTTGCTTTCTTTCGCTTTCCGTGTTTTTCTTGATTCTGTAAAACAAGAAAAGGCAAGAATGCGAGTGGCGGAGTGGTCGCCACTGGTATTTTTCAAAAATCTCTTTTTCGTCCACCCACGTCTCACTGCTTCAATCTCTTCCTTTGCGGCTTTATTCCACATCGACTATTCCGATCCTGCGTTTCTCCACTCTTCATCAAGTCGGTTTTTTCTCTCTCGCGCCAGTACCCTTATTTAAATTTAATTACCATGCTGGTGAGGGGCACAGATTCCTCGCATGACCTGGCTACGATAAGGCGAGGTCAAAGTGCGCTCGCGCGACGCGACGTTGGCGACATCGTGAAAAAAAATCTCCGCGAGAACAAAGAAACGAAAGCGCACAAGGAATCCTTCCGTAGGATCTCCGCTTTACCTCTCCCTTCTGTCTTTCCGGCCCCTCTTCAGACCCTGGAATGGCACGAGGCGGTAATTGCATTAAAGTGGACGTGGGTTACGCAAGAGCCGCCCCTTCCGTACGCGGAATAATAAATTCCCAGCGGCGTGCTGTAACGAAAGTTAGGGCCTGCAAGTCTTGTTTCCCGGTCCGTTAGCGGCCGAGCGGATTCCTCTTCACCTTCCCTGCTTCCGCCATCTTCAGCATTTTACTCCTTTTTCCCTCGGTTCTCGCGTCCCTCTCACTTGAAAATCCTCGAATCGATCCGAGCGCAATAATTCACGACCCCAGCCCTCATTCGTGTCGATTACCGCGCAATTGTTCTTATTTTATCTCTGGCAACGTACGAGTAAAGTTTCTGAACGCTATTTTTCTCCTTTCCTTTTGCCTTTTTCCGAAAATGAAGGAAATTTATAAGTTAATATGTACTGTTAATTTCTACAATCAATTATCCAACGCTCTTAATCTACAAAATTGTTCGAATAAAACATGAATGACTATCTTTAATCGCGTAAAAAAATTGAATAAAATCTGCCTATACATTCTCTTATAAAAGCGGTATAAAACCCTAAAGTTGGCTACTAATCGCGATTGCATTGTTCCAGCGTTATTACGAACGTGATCGGTCGTCTCGATTCAGCTGTCGATTGATCGAGTGTACAAATGTTTTTTGGACAGATAATAAGAAATAAAAAACATCATGCACAAGGCGCGAGCGAAGCGCGCGCTATAATCTAATATTTATAAATCGCAGTTATAAAAAATAGAAAGTAGATATACATAAAAAGTAAAGCAGCACGCAAATTATGTAGTCCGCAAGAACTTGCATAATGTATAGATGGTGTCTCTTGATTTCAGGCGCAGTTAACCCTAGAATCCATGACTGGGGTCGATTTCGACCCCAGGCGAACTTTGAACTACGCTCCTGAGCTAGCGAGTGACATTATCGACTCAGGACCTGAACCATAATTCATTTCAACTTTCTAAAAGTAGGGTTATGTCGGGCGCAGCGTTAGTTGTTCGCTAGCAGTGAAGTAGCACAGTCGTAAAGCGGGCGTGGGGTCGATATCGACCCCAGTCGTGACTTGCCGTTTGAGTTTCGTCACGGTAAGCTAATTTTATTTTTTCGCTAGAATCAATATATATCATGTATTATTACGTAATCTGAGCATAAATAGTCATAAATATTATTTAAGACGAAATATCACACAATTTAGTCGGTAAAAATCCCGTTGCCTAAGAAGATTGACATTTCGCAGAAAATGGCTGGGCGATATAATGTTTCATTTTTTTCATATTTTTTACTATTTTGTATCAAATAAAAATGAAATAATACTTAAAATACAATTTTTTATGGTTTTTTCATCGACTTTTTCCGTATTTCAACTTTGCGAATTTCTTCATCTTTATAGTCCCAAATAAATATACTTTTTGAACAGAACATAGCGATGACAATTTTTTTCTAATAGTCTAATGTGTCCTCTTTAAAACCCCGTTTGAAATTTTAAAATCGGTTGATTACAAAAAAAGATACAAATTTTTGTTTAAAAAAAGAGGTTTTTGCTGATTTTCTGCGTTTTTCAGTCTTTAAATGGATTTTTCACTAACTAAACTTGAGTAAAATTAAATTTACCGTATACCATTCTCTTCGTTATTAAAAAACGAAGAAATTCATGTAGGTTTAAAGGCCCTTTATTTCTGTAGGACCGGTTTTACGATCAAATAAAGCGTGGGGTCGATATTGCCCCCAGTCATGGATTAGAAGGTCAAAAAAATGTATCATGGATTCTAGGGTTAAGACTATCACTATCACGTAACACCTCGAATTCCCATAGTAACGATCGAACCATCTCGGCCAAAACGACGAATTTACAGAAATTTAGTTGAATATTGTTTGACTGGGGATTCGCGCTCCAACGAGCAACGGCCATAGCCGTTTGTCGGGCCCCGACCGACGATCTTGCGGTTCTCCGCTCTCGAGCTGCGTACCCGAATTAACGCGGGTAATGGGAGGGAATCGAGCGTATCGTATTTTCGAGGATCGCCCATCGGGCGAAGTAACGAAGTGCCAGGAATTTGAAGGGAAAGACGAGAAGAGAAGCGTAGAGTAAACGCGATAGGAAGGGAAAAAACGGTGCGAAAACGGGAGACGCCCGAAGAATGCACTTTGTGCGGCAGAAAAGGACAATATCAAGACAAGGTAGAACGGATCACGTATCGGATACCGAGCGTACATACCGAAAAGGAAAACGGAAAATGTCACGTAGCGGGTGGCGGATCGCGTGAGCGCGAGCGCGCGCGCGATAGTAAAACGAACGCAAAAAAAAGAGAGCTGAGAAAAATAAGAGAACGCGCGTTTACGTGCGTGGAAAACCTGGAGAGGTATCGGAGACCGCGGCCGTGCTACACGCGGGAGCAGAGAGGACACCGGGGAACAAATACAATAAAGGAAGCGACGGCGCGAACGACGCGGAATGGACAAAGAGCGACGTAAGCGTCGAATGAGAAGGAAAAATGAAGGCGACGGAAATAAAAGAGAACGAAGATTCTGCCGCACGGAGCTGGAATGGCGAGAAAAAAGGAGAAGAAGTCACCAAGCGCGGTGTACGAGGGCAAAAGTGGCGTCAAGTAGAATGAAAAAGAGAACAGAAAGAGATTGAAAAACGAGTGTGTAAACGAGAGAGAGAGAGAGAGAGAGAGAGAGAGAGAGAGAGAGAGGTGGGAAGGGGAGAGCAAAATATGTATAAAATAGGCGTGAATGAGAGCAGGGAAAACGAAAAGCTCGAATCTACGCAAGAGGATGCGTTCGTTCATAAAACGGAAATAAAAAAAGGAAGAAAAATGATAAAATGCAGAAAGAAAAAGGTCATACGTGGCAAAATAAAAAATTACATGCAGAGATAGAATCTGAGAAAAATAAAAACCACCTAGAGATAAAACCACCTACGCATGCATATATAAGAAAAGATGTTATCAAATGAAATTTCATGTTTGTTTAAAAACAGAGAACAGCTAATAAGAATAAATAAGGAACTATAATATACAATAAAGAGGATGTATACTGTAAAAAATAATAATAGAATGATCTAGAACAGATTGTCAATTGAAATGGCAAAGCGACATTAATAAAATCAAACATTTTGCAAAATAAATTGTTAACATCATTCTTTTATTAAACATTGTATTTACATTTGTATTATAGTTGATTAAAGATGCATTTTTTGAAAAAGCATTCTTTGAAGTTTTTTCTCGTGTTTTATATGCCGTTGCCTAGTTCGTCTTTTAAAATTTGAATAACTTTGCTTTAATACCAAAAAAAATATACTCCGCAGTGCGTCAACGAATTCTCAATCCAGCGTACGAACACACGTAAAATAATTCATCTATTATCTGACTTTCTAACTGTATGTTTTATCTTCCTAGCTTATAAAGTCTAGTTGCCGAATCAGTGACGAAGAATCGCGACGGTCTCTGATCGGTGTTATAAATCGCGCGAAAGTATGAAAATTCAATAGCGGCGGAAGAGGACTCGGCGGTGCAAAACGCAAAAGGACAATGCAAAGAACACGCGGAGCGGAACGGAAGCGCACGTTCGACCGTGCACCGGAGAAACGACGGAGAACGCTCCTCGAGCGTAATACGAAAAATGTATTTCGAAGGACGGAGAGAAGGAGAGACGTGGCCGCTCTATAGCGTCGCGGTACTACTGCCACGGTACTGCTGCCGTTGCACAGCGATGCTGTATAACGGACAAGCCGTTTCACGCTACGTTTACCATTTTATTTTATTTCGAAAGGTATATATTTTTAGATTTTATTGCGGTCCCTAGAGAGGGGAGAGAGAGAGGGGGGAGGGAGGAAGGGAGGGAGAGAGACCAATGTGTCGCGAATTCTTTTCATGTTCTATGATTTCCATAGGGACACTGAAATTTACGTAATTATGTTGTAATAATTGTCAAAAGCGCCTTGATTGCTGTATGATAAACACTTTTCAATGGAAGTTAATTTATTACCTAATTTTGCATTTCTATTTTCTGCATGTCACGCGATTTGCAGTTGAATATAGAAATTACAGATTATGTATCTTTTGTCAAGTCTAAATATGTCCGAATAAACATTATTTACAAAATAATCGCAAATTACAAACCATTATTATTAAATGCAGTCAGTTCTGCGTAGAATTGCAATTTATATGTTATACTACTTATTAATGTTTTAAATGGATATAAATAAATGTAAATTCCAAGATCGAGTATGAGATTAATATTGTTAAATTGTCCCAATGCAATTTAACTAGAATATTTCTATTTTCTGCATGTCACGCGATTTGCAGTTAAATATAGAAATTACAGATTATATATATCTTTTTTCAAGTCTAAATATTTCCGAATAAACACTATTTACGATAATAATCGCAAATTCCAAACCATTATTATTAAATGCAGTCACTTCTGTGTAGACTCACAATTTATATTACATATGCTATATTTATTAATATGTTTTAATGGATATAAACACATAAATGTAAATCCCGAGAGTAGATTAACATCGTTAAATCGTCCTAATGTAATTTAACCAGATCATGCAAAATCTACATGCGTCAGTACATTTTAATATTAACTGAAAAGAGACGTTTAGGACGTGTTTAGGAATAATATAAAGTGGTTTCATTTATTTATTTATGTATATTCTTTCGGACCGTAGCGCTTGGATTATGCCTGGAAAACATCGACTATGAAAGCCACCCCCGCCAACAACTTTTTATTATCTCGAAAGCTATTTTGCCGGCTGCCTACTCGCTAATAGGATTGTCACTCGCGTGCCTTTTGCCGGACTGCAATGGAGGATAGTTCCAATTCCTGGTATCGCGAACCGTCGTCAACGGTTCAAGATATTCCGGGTCGCGCCCGGCCGCCAACTTCGTTGTCTCATTATCCGCTTCGTTCCCCGAACGCGTCCCCGCAGCAAGGAGAAAAAATGGGAAAATGGGCCGTGGAAAAGCAGAATGACCTAGGGAAGAGAACAATCCGAAGACGGTAACGATCGCACACGAATTATTCTCCCTTCATCTCGCTGCGTCCCGTAAATTAATATACCATATGGACAGCCGCGGAAAAAAGACCGGACCTAAAAAAGAACATCCTGAATTCAAAGCACGATTTCTAAACTTTTTCGATGGCTCAATTTTGCGAGAAGACTCGGCGCGCGACACAATTCGCTCTACGCCCTCCTTGTCTCCTTGAAGAGAAAAACGAAGGATACGGGTTAACGTCGCCGGGCTGAAGAAGAAACGAAAAAAAGAAGGCAAGAAACTTGCCGGCCAATTCGCGGACGTGCCGTAGAGTCTAATATGTTTCGTATATCCTACTTGGCCGTTTGTTCTCTCCTTCACCCCGTGCTGCGAAAAAGAAACAAAAGACACGGAGAGACGACCTGGGGGTGGAGCAGGAGAAAGGGAGGAGCCCGAGGTACCATACCAGCATGTATCACTATAGCACTCGAACCCGCGATCCCACTTTCATAAGTTCTCTTAAGTTTTGCGGCAGCTAGTATCTAATAGTCGACTTTTTTCTTCCACTCGCTCTTCCTTCCTCACCGTACACCTTTCCTTGCTATCCTATGTTACCGCCAACGTGCTTTCTCACGCTTCCCGCCCTTTCGCGGTTTTCAATTTTTTCACATTTAAGATAATTAATCCGACGAAAGTCACGTGGATTCTCATCGCAGAAATTAAACGTCCATTTTTTTTACATAGTTAAAACAAATATTAGGTACATCAACGATCGTGATTAATGTTTTGGAGAACTTGTCATGGAGAAACGTTGCTAGGGCGTTTCAAATTAATTCATTTTGGCACAGAATATTTATGAATATCGTGGAATATTCCAACTTAATATAATAATAAATTACTAAATCAATTCGTACGTACATACATATTATTGTGGAAAAAATAATATCCCCATTGCAATATATGATATACGACAACAATATCGTAGAACATTTTCCATAATATTTAGAATTTTGAAACCAGACACCGGAATAATTGTTATCTAAAATTACCACGCACTTTACTAACGTAATGTAAACAATGTTTAATAAATTACCACTATTTAAATTATAAAAGTGAAAGAGCAACAATATCTGTAATTAGAATTACATACAATAACAATTAATTAATTAAAATTCCATGTAACACCTGTAGCGTAAAGAATTTTCCGCTACATTTTTCTTTACAAGATTTATCCAAATTAAGAGCCCTCGTGAACGGTTTTAAAACAGATTCTGATATTTTTCCTTCATAATGCAGAGAAACATCTGGGTCAATCGGTCAGTAGTACAACTATGTGCGCGTTCCGCCCTTTCGTCGCGCTTATTCATTCATAGAAGCGTCTAAACGGCAAATAATACATAACTGTGTTGAAGATTTCCATATAATTACCAAGGGTCTCATAAAATTTCAAACAACGTTTATGCTTTCGAGCATTACCACAGGGTACGTGATATTCCCTCGTAAAATTGTACCGACGTAACTATATATTTATCGCGCAGAATTATCAATATATCATTCTGTATCGTAAAATTTCAAATCACATGTAGTTGTTACCGTCCAACCATAATTCACGAGCTATTCTGTAATAACTCACGATCCACAACCGCGCGGCGCGCGCTCAGGTTCCTCCAACTTCATCTGAAATTCTACATACCATTCTTTCCCATTTTACTTCTTGTTCCACTACTTTTCGTTCTTCCGTTTCTCCATCTTCTTGCCGTCCTTATCTGGCGACGCGATATCGCCCTTCGCGAAACTCAGAAGTGAAGAGATAGGGAAGAAAGCTCCCTCGAAGCTTCCGCTTGACATCGAGTAACTTTTGATAGTTCTAAGAGGTAAGACGAGGAAGAAGTCAAGATGGTAAAATTACCTTCGAATACTTCGTGACAAAATTCCGAGATTAACCTGAAATGGTGGTGGCGATGCCGCGACGACAAAACAAACTTGTTATTATAAAACAAAATCCATTTAAAACCGTGTATCTGGAATTTTAATTATCTTATGACGATTCAAATTCCGAATTTTGTTCGCGTGATATGAGAGAGATACAAATCTAAGAATTAAGAGGGATCGACTAAACGATGATCGTGATAAATAATAGGTCCATCAACGTTATATTGAAATCTTACAAGATGGTTATCCACGTTTATTCTCCAAATGCAAAATGTATTTAAGACCATATGGTATCGAGAAAATCATTATTAAGACGTCAAACTAACGCGTGCAGGAAGAAACTAACGCAGACGCTTGATAGTAGCGATGGAAGTTTGCAAGACCATTTGTGCAAGACTCATTTGTGCAAGAATAGCTTCGCTCAAACAATTATCGCGCGCGACCATTAAGTCGTTAGATGTTTTACTGATATGTTTCATTCCCCTTGATTTATAAAATAAGAGATAGTATACCAAATTTGGTTGTTCTAATTTAAAAACTGTAGATTTGCATAGCGGAAAAACATACATACATACATACATACATTTTTATATACATATATAGAGATTGTATGAAAATAATTTTAGGCTTGAAACCATTCTTTTCATTTGATAAACGACAAGTTCCCTCAATCATAATAAAAATTGATTATGGCAAACTCTGTGAAATCGCTAGATCAAAAGTGTGTTATATTATAAAGTTACTCGTTAAATCGAATTACCTAGATGCAGTGTGTAAACATTGAACGAGGATTCAAACTTCATTATAGCGAAAATTTCGCTTTGTATATAATGTACTCAGTGTAACAGAATCTCACTGCAGTTTGTTCATTAATCACGGAACCTCAGTAGAACTCTCGATCGTTCGCCGGGGAACATCTTTTTCCCTTCAAAACATTTCGGGTCCATAAAAGAGATTCGATAAATCTGTGACGATAAACGATCATGGAGTTGCTGCTTTTGATATCGTGAGGTACAGTCTATTATCATCTTTACTTCGAAGAACTCGGCCTTTCTCGCTAAGAGCCTACTCCATTTTTTTAAATAAAACCCTCTGATATCAACGAGTGCCTCAAACACGCCCGCCCATTCTTTTTCTTTCGATCTTGATCAGCTTTCTATTACGTCTGTGCAATAAATCGTCTAGTCATCTTCGACATACTAAATCCCAAAAAGACTTCACGTTAAGAGGGGGATTATGAAGCCATCGATCGGTAACTAAGGAAGATTAAGTGACCCCGAACACTGTTTATAAAACCTCTCAACCTTCTTCGTCAATTTCAACGTCACCAAATACTCTTTCAAAATCGCGAAAACGAGGTCATTCTTATCATGATAAAGGACGTTATTAACGGTTTAAATTGGTATCGATGTTTAAATAAAATTTTATTATATGTTTAAACACAATGTATTGTTTTGCGATTGTGCTAGGATGTTTTAAAATTTCCAATTTTTTATTTTTTTAAGATTTTTTATTGTTATGAAAGAAATCTATTGCAAATTTAAGTCGAAAAATAACCGAGATACATCGGTTATTTACTGCGATACAGTAAATAACCAATCTATTTCGCTAATGGCTATATATATGTATAAGTACATCATTAACGACCGCGTTTAATCGAGCGAAAATTTGTTTTCAACTGGCCTAATTACGCGCGGCAACCGAAATGTATCGCCAGGGTAAACAGATGCGTGAATCGAAATCGACAACGTTCCTAATTAATCGCTCGTCTACCGCGCGTGCCCGCTAGATAGTGTTTTTCCCAATTTTCGTGGTGGCGCAACATTATAAGCAATAGATAATACACGCAAATCAACGAAATTCACCGGTATTCGAATGGCAATAATGTGAGACCGCGAATATATATGATCGCCAGAAATTCTCTTGCGTGCCATAAAAAAACCGCAAAACCGAAGTTTGCGCACATTGCAATGTAAAAAGTTTTACGTCACTACATTCGTGTTACAAAAGCGAAAGAGATTGGCGAAAAATACAAAAGCCACTCGGTTTGTGCATATGTATACGTAATATTACATGACGCGTGTCCTGAGAATTCAATAATTCCCGTCAAGTAAAAAGAAGAGACAAAACTGTATGACGGTATCAGTCCTTTTCTCGAAATTATTTCTCGTGTATTATTTGTAACAGGAATTTTTATATTGCCACCGTAATAAACAATTATAAAAACTTTTTACCTATGATTTATTGTATACAAGGTAATTTTGGTAACTGGAATATACTTAGCTCTTTTCTAAATCAAGATAGAAAAAAGTTATGAAAAAAATCTTTTTTACTATTTAGTACGATCTATCACTCTAGCTATAATATTTTTTCAAACAATGTTTTTTATGGAAATTTTTGAAAAATAACGTGTTCGCAGGAATTTATTTCAAAAAATAACTTTAAAGAACGAATCGCAAGCTTATTCTAATGTAACTAGTTGTCAAAATGTTATGAAAAACATTTAAAAAAACCGTGTTGGAAGGTATTTAGAATGTCACATTTAATGTAATAAAGCGTTTAATAGCATTTAATGTAATAATAAAGTAATTTTATGACATAAAATATGTAGAGGAAAGTCTCCTATTATGAGATAAGCTCCTAATATGCAATAACGGGATTTCTGGTAAACTAAGGTTCTAGGTTCTATTTGTTGGTTCCACCGTGAACTTATTGCCCTTGGTGTAAAACCTATTTATTAGAAAATTCATTGTTCGATAGTGCATGCACTCATTACGAATATCGCGAAATTGTGAATTTGGATGTTGTAAAGTTCCATGAAGGTGAGACTTTAAACCTTGTTTATTATATAATAGATAAATATTTGATAATGAGTTCTGTATGCAGTGATAGAGTAAGGTCCGTATTATTAGGAAAATACAGGATATGTTGAGTTGCATGCTTAATTGTAGAAGATAAATTTGGTGATCGTGAAACCGCAAGGCATGGGATCCGTAATATGAGATATTCAGAATGACGATCGTTGCTAGAATATGAAGGTTATTGTACAGTAATAAAAAGAGGGAAAATACTATGTTAAAGTTAAGGGAAGGTTTATACAAAATATAAGAATGTGAAAGAATTATAAGAGTGTGCTGGTCGCATGCTCATGCTGGGCGCACACTGACTGCGCTGGAATATACAAGTGTGGGTTTGCGATCATTGCAAATAAGCTTGTCCATTACATTTGTATTTCAGAGACATTAAATGAAGTTTTCCAATTGCAATACCAATGTATTTTGCACTTTATTAGCGATTTCTCGGGGTATCTCATATTAGGAGCAAACTTTTTCGATTTTGCATAAAGCGAGGCATAAAGCTAATTTAAAAAATTTTTCTAATTTTCAGAAAAATTAATATTTGAATTAGATTTTACATTTCAGCATCTTAAATCTTATTAAATTCCCTTCAAAATGACCTACTATATTTTTCAATTCTGCCTATAGACTTCCGATAAACACACAAATTAAATGTGGTGTCTCATAATAGGGGACTTTCCTCTAATACCTGGCAAAGTATTAATATTCCGATTATTTTATACTAATACTTTTATACGCAGAATAGTAAGAACAATCATCTTGTGCTAAAAAGGTATATGATTCCATTTAAAAAAATTACAGTTGCATATTTACATCGGTTTATTGTTCAATAAAATATAATCATAAAACATATTCTATGTTTCATTTTGATAGAGCATGCTAAATAGATTTTTCTCCATCATTTTTTTCTATCTTGATTTAGAACAGAGCTATAACTTAGTTCAGTTCGAGGTTCAGTTACTAAAATCACCCTGTACAACTATCTCAAACAGCTCAACTTTTACATATATTATTACAGGCGTCGCGGTGTTGGTGCAAAGAAAGGAGAAAGGAACCAAACGACGGGGGACGCAAACGTTATTTCGCATGCCGCATGTTGTCGCGTAAAAAATCCACGAGACGTGATGGCGTATGGTAGATATAATAAACCACAGATCCCAAGACCCGGCCATTTCGCAGCGGTTTATTAGATTCACGCTCGCGACTCGCGACGTAGGTAGGTGCGAACGAAAAAGTTCGTTTGGAGGGAGCGACTCAACCGGGCGTTCCGGTCGGAGCGCGAGACGCGCGAATACGTTTGTATTCGGTTGATTTGTGCCCCGGGTATACCTCTTATTTCGCGCCGTGTATTCCTGGCGAGAAAGCGGCAGTCCGCGCGCATCACGTACCGTTGCAGCCGAAACGTGCTTCAATTTTCGGCGGCACGGCGCGGCGCGGCGCACCGGGCAGAACAATGCGAGACTGCATCTATTCACGGAGAAGTTGGGGAAATGTTAACAACCGCCTTTCAGCGGTTTCTCGCCGAAATAAAAGCGCAACCGACGACACTCAATGCGACTTCCATCTCAATTCCCAACTGCTCCGCCACCACGATCCATCGTGGTCCTTCCGTAATAATATTAACAGGCACTTCTCGCAGAGACAAAGCACCGAGCGAAATAAAACCCACTTTTCAAAACGATCCCACTTCGCGTATGCTAAACGTCCTATTTTCTGCAATTGCGCTCGTCATTTGTTAAACCATTGTTGTGTTTTACGTGCGCTCATGAAATCGAGAAATAGATCACTAACAAGTTGATTAAGAGATTCATAAAATAATAATTTTCAATTAAACGAAAAAACGAGAAGACAAAAATTATTTTTATTAAAAAAAAATCTTTGTCTCGCGTAAATTGTAAAAATTTCAATTATGATTTAATAAATTGTTAATCTTTAATCACTAAGCATGAAAGCTATGCATAATAACGAGAGAGAGAGAAAGAGATGGCGATGACGATCGGTCATCTTTCTTATGAAAGTTCAAGAGAGACAACTTTGGATGCAGAATATATCTTTTATGAAGATATCGTGATAAACACATCCAACTTTAAACAGCAGCTAAGAAGCACATGAGTATAGTTCTGTGAAAATTTCGTGAAATTTTAAACAGACCTCACATCCTGTCCTAAAAAGGAGTTAAGCTCTTTTGAGGTATTAGGAAGCAAGGTAGTGAGAAAGACGGCAAGGATAGACGGGGATTTCAAAAAGTAATTTCGCAGGTTCGGTTGTGTCACGCGCGTAACATTTCCCGCGGGACAAGCCCGACTTCGGTACATAAAAAACATTTTTCCCCGCGACGTGACACGACGTTACGTGTTATTCGAAACGGGTGAAATAAAGAGAGAGAGAGAGAGAGAGAGAGAGAGAGAGAGAGAAATAGAGAGAGAAAGTTTCACGTTCGTCTATTAAATCCGTACGCGTATGCTGCGTGGAAGTCATACTGCGATAGATTTTTCGTAAATATATCAAACAACTAGAGTATTGTCATCTCTAACCAAAATATTCAGCTAAAATGGAATTAATTAAGCAATTATATGTTATACTAGATTCTTATTATATTATTCTAGACTCTATAAAGATAAATATCAGTAGAAAGAATAGAAGAGAATAAAAATAGACCCTTCATGAATTTCAATGTAACTTTCCACAACGAAATAAAAAAGCGTTAAATAATACATCGTATTAAATATAGAAAATCGCATCGAATACGCATGTAGCAACGCGATAAGTGATACATTGTGTCCGGTTATATAATTGTTACAAGATCAAGTACTGCTTAACCAACAGTATTTTAACACAGTATTTTAATGAATCACATCGCATAAAATGTCATTACTCGAATTCTGATATGCATACATGGCGATTTCGTGCGTGGCATCGCGCGATTCCGAGAAAATCAAAAATACATCCAAACCGCGGTTAAACGAGTCCATCAGAGTTGAGAAACAAAAATTTCCTACTGAACGTGATATCGGTCAAACGCGATATCCCCTAGCGAATTGATATGTTCTAGCGTATCGCTGGCACTTTTCATAGAAACAACACGACCAATTAATCAACATACGGATGATCGAGCGTATATATAAAAATAAAAGAAAAGCGTGACGGACATATATGACCGTACCGAAGCGTGATAAATTTATAAGTAAAAAATCGTAGTAAATCATATGGCATTATTTGCACCTAATAGTAAAGACATACAGTGTAGTAGTGTACAGTCAAATATTCTAAATCATTAACTAAGAGAGGTACATTTACATATCTGAATGAAAATACATAAGTTTAAAAATGTACATTAATTAAGTATCAGCAAAAATAATACATCAAAACTGCAGTATGTGAGTACAGCATCCAGATATTTATATGCGGCTTCGCCGCAACGATATATATGGGATGAGCAAAACACAGAGAGGGAGAGAAAAAAATAACGCGCAGCCGGCAGACAACATCACTCGAGAACGCAGTAGTTAAAAAACCGTCGAGGGTGGTGATAGTAGCCGCACGCCGGGAATGAAGTGCGCGACGTATAAAATTCAAGCCATAAAAAATATCGGTGGGATGCACGCGAACGGTAAACAGCAAAGCGGTCGCTATAATGTCGAACAAACACGCGTGTGCTCGGTAAAACGTGATTAAATTGTGTCAGACGGAGCGGATCGTGGGGGAGAGAGAGAGAGAGAGAGAAAGAGAGAGAGAGAGAGAGAGAGAGAGAGAGAGAGAGAGGGAGGGAGAGAAAGGGGGGAGAGAAAAGAAGGAAAAAGGGAAGAAGGGGAGAAAGACGAGATGGAGAAAGGAGAGAGAAACGAGCGTATCTTCCGCAGGACGTCCCCCCTCGCAGTCCAAAATATTAGCCGTCCACGCGAAATGAACCATTCATATCGCCTACCCAGCGATTTTCCTCTCAGTTTCCTCCCGCTTCATTCCACTCTTCTCTTCTCGGCCCGCTCGGCCCGCTCGCCTTGCGCGCGAAGTCGTTGCATATTAATCGCGAGAATGCACACGCACGGTATAATTTGTAAATGAAGTTACCGAGCGCGCGCATCGTGTGGGTAGCGAAAGTTGACCGCCGCTGTTGGACCGTGTTACTTTATTGGATATGGTATGTCCGTGTCGAATAAATGTCGACCGCTGCCGTCGCGCGCGAATAAAAATAGATCACGCTCGGGAAGAATCTATTAAACGACTGCTACCTAAACATTGGAAAACCTGCAATCGAGGATTTCCAACAATATTTTTCTCTGTTGTCTCTTCATCCTTTTTCCATTTAATATTTTTACGTTTTTCTAACTTTACTTAATTCGTTGCTGGAAAATAAATCTGATATCCCTCTTTGATCATTATCAAATAATGTATAAAATTGATAATTAAATATCGATTCAAATAATACAAATTACTATTTATTATAACGTGCAAAATAATAACATATTTATGTAGCTTATAATAATTTAATTTAAATAATAATTAAAAAAAAAATTAAATTAATTTTTTGATATTATATATTAAACCTCGCTATTAGTAATCGGGTTTAATAATTATATATCAGAATCTAAAATATGAAATCAATTATCATTTATTACATAAATAATTAAATTGTATTAACTTCCAATTTCATGATGTACTTTATCATAAATTATGACTATCGGCTAGACCTACTTAAAAAATAGCGGTATATTGTACTTGATCCAATGTTTTACTTACCTGCTTGATTCTACTTTTATTCGTAATTCATTTGTCACATAAAGACACAAAGAAGAAGTCTCCACGGGAGCTTTCGTCAAGGTGATTGTCTCAAACGGTGAATCTTACGTTTCTGCAGGAAATGATAAATCGCCGCAATTTCACGAACTGTCGTCCGTTCAGTTGACAGGCCACTTGAAAACGATCCGCTCCAACGATCGTTCTCCGACGTAAGCACCAGCTGGACAATGACAAAAAGAAGAGCGGTCTCTACTTCGAAGGAATCGTGCGAATCGTGCAGCAGCGTGGCGCGCGCTTACGTTTACGTGCCAAAAGTGGCGACAATGATTTCGCCAAACACGCGGTCATCGATACTGTGCGAGAAGAGGAAGCCACGCCACACAAGCCGACGCCAAAGAGATTTTCTCTAATTGACTTCGAGGGTCCTCCTGTCGTTAACTCGACTGGAATGCACCGGAGAACGCCACCCTATTAAATTCATCCGCGATGGAAAGACTACGCTCTCTATCTCTGCTTCCCCGCTTTTCTTCCTTCGGCCCTCTTATCATCTCTGCCCGCGGTTTATACCGCCACTACCGCCGCTCGCTCTTTTTCCCCGTTCCATCCCTTTTTCCTACGCCGTCTCGTCGGGCCTTTCCTACTTTCGTTCTCGCCCACGCCGACGTGGTTCAATATTTGCACACAGATCGATAACGGGGGGGAAGGGAAGAGGGAATAAGGGGAGAGGGCGGAAGTGGGGGGAGTAGACAATACTTTCCTTCGGCGGCATATCAAGCTCCTCGTAGATGGCAAAACGCGGGGAGAGGAAAAGGAGAGAGGGTGGTACCACGACGAGCTGAGATGAGAGCATGGTTACGGGGAAGTGGGGGTCGCTGATAGGTTTGCACAATATTGATTCAATAACGGGTGAATTCTTTGCCGCTTTATGGGCAAGCAGCACGCTTTCTCTCAACGATCGGTAGCGAGAAAGGCGGAAAAGAGAGGGATAAAGGATGGGAGAATTCGCGGCACTCGAGGTTAAGGTGGAAGCGATAGAGATACCGCCACCGGTGATGGTGGTGATGTGGTGGAGAAGAGGGTGATGCGGTAGAGAATAGCAGAGGGGGAGGGGGGGGAGTGAGCGTGGTATTTCGGCTTCATTTCATCCTTTATGCCGAGAACGAGAGGGAGGTAGGAAGGTCATGAGAGGATGGAGAACGAGGCATGTTGAATTACAACCCCTTGCGAGATACCGCAGAATTCGCGTTTAAGATTAAACGGACGTAAGTCGTTCCACCGTGCAGTATTTAACAAGGCTAGGCTCTTTGCAATATAAATGGTGCTACGCTACGTGGGTGTTTTGTGTCTGTTTACTGATACACCGCACCGTTTCGTTCTTTCGTGTCTCGCAAGCTAATCCGTTGTCATCCAAACGGTGCTCATTACAAAGATATTCCAAATTGGTATTGCGAATATCAAACAATGATACAAACTTATACCATAAAGAGGAAATTTAAGAGAAAAATAAATGTGTATGTGTGTATTCCGAAACAGAAATAATTGCATTGTGTTTCAACGTTATCGCCCTCCCTTTTAGCTACAAATTCTCTCTAATCAATTTTTTCTTCAAAGGAGATTAAGAATGTGTAAAGCGAAGCAAAAAGTACAATTTAATTCTCAACTATTATATGTTATATATAAAATTGGATACATACACAAAAAAGAAAAGTATCTTTTTTTAAATATTTTATGTCTATGTAAAAAATTAAAAAAAAGCAAGAAATATATACGATTACGTCTCATTTTCTATTCTAATTTTTAATTAAAGTATTTTTGTCGTTATTGCTACACTATAATTTTTTATCAATATGTAAAAACGTGAGTTTACGACATTCTTGAGCATACTATAATATAATCGTAAGTGAGATCGCAAATGCGCGAAGAACGAGTACATTTAAGGGTTTAAATTACTAATCTATGTAATATTCATGTACGCGACGCGCACACATAGGCAGAAGTAAATTCAACTAATTTATATATACGCACTCTCTCTCTCTCTCTTTCTCTCGGCGCGTATGGCGACGAAGAGGGTGGAAAACGAGAGGGACGAGAAGGTTAGAGAGGAGAAAACAGAAGTGAGGGCGGACGGCGAGGAGGATGGGTGTGCAGTTAATCTTCCTGGTCCACTAGACGGCAGGAGAATCCGGCAATTAGTTCGTATCCACTGCATTGTCTTCCGCCGCTCTCATCCTCACTAATACTTCATACACGCTCTTCCGGTCGAAATCTCCCGACAGGGTGTGCGTCCCGCACAGAAGGCGGCTAATGTCTTTCTGACTGTATGTAATTAACAACGAACACCCTCGACGACGGTCACCCTGTTTCTCAAAGCCTTCCTAAATTTCGCAATCGTCATTTTGTGACATGAGTTGACATTTAAATTAATTCTCGAAGAAACGACACAGATGTAAGAGGAGCTACAGCGAAGAAATTTCAGAGAAAAGTAACAAAAGAAGATAAATGATTGCGCGCTGCAATATGTACTGAAAATAAACAGATACATAAATTTGTAAAATATTGCAAATTTAATTTCAGATCTAATTTAACGCAAATAAGAAAGACACGCGTAAGAATCGCAGCGCTACGTGCCGAAAAGTAGGACGAAATTAATCGACCAGAAGGAAAACAATTAACGTTTCAACGAGCCAAGAGAACAAAATTATTCTACTTCACCTCGAGTAAAGCGAAAAGATCGGAGAAACAAAGCACCGTGGTAAAAAAAAAGAGATGGGGAGGGGAAGAGAGGGGATGAGGCATCGACTCCAACATGTCACGAGTTTTATTTTATTCCTATAAAATATTCAGGACGAATGATATTGCTGGCGCGTGCATTTGGCGCGAGACACAACCACGCGTCTCTTGATCAGCGGCCGAGAGTCCTAGTAAAGTTGTACATCTCAATACCACGCTGCAGAGATGCAGGCTCCTACGACTAGCGACTGTGCATTGAAGTGTGCAAACGTGCGTTGCTCGTTTTTTCGCCCCATCACCGGGGCGCGGCGGCCCCCACCCGTCCCTCGTAGCGTCTCTATTTTTTTTGTCCGACCCTGTGAAAGATGATAGCGCTGAAAACGGAATGCCATTAGCATTTCTCATTTCTGCTTTTTGCCGCCCCTTATCTTGCCAACGGGAGCGACCGCGCTATCGTCGCCCGCTGCGGATTCCGCGGCACGTTCGGCAACGCGGAATATTCGCGGAGGAAATATACATATATACCATACCCCCGTCGCCGTGTCGCCGTGTCGCGTCGCACCGAGTACTCGATTTTTCCGAGTGTCCTCTCTGTTTCTCTTTCTCTCTCGTTGCCTCGCGGCAAGAATTATTCGGTGCCGAAACGTGACGCGTCGCGCGTAATTACGAGAAACACGCCACTGGAATTACAATCACGTCCCTGTACCACCGTTATTCCTCTCCGCGATTGAACTTATCGTACTTTTACGCAGATAATAAAATCACCACAGATTTTGTATATCGATGTAATTATCTGATCTGTGACACCATTCTTTCACAGATTTGCATATTTAATCCCCCCTCCCCGGTCTTTACGCTCGCGCGCTATATTTGCATTGGCTGAATTCGCTATAAAATACTACGTACGTATAAGATAATAAATATTCGCGCATCATACAACTACCGAAATCGTTCCACATATTTCCATTTAATGCAATATCTTCATATCATATATTGTAGAAATAAACCCATTGACGCTACATATATGATATATTAAATACAGATATAAATTTAATAAATATAACAATAAATAAAGCAATAAATATTATCTCTCGCAATCATTACAGTCTGCCCGATTTATAGTCATAACAGTATTGACATTATTATTATCGCAAAACAAACAGGCGTGATTTATATTATAAGCTATATATAACACATTTTTACCAACAGATTGTACACGCGAAGCTCGTTATCACTCTGTATTGTAACTTCCTGAGTGCGCAAAGTCGCACGCGCGACGGAGAATGAGAGAATTGATAAAACCGCGCGAATGCGAATCTCCTTTCGAGCTTTCGCGAAGGAACAACTAGCGAATTCGGTTTCTGTATTGCCGAAGTGCGCACGGCTGCAAGACGAATCCCTCTTTCGGAATTATTCATTATTCCACTCTCCGATGTACCGCCCCTCCGTCCCCACGCCGTCCCGGCACTTTACGTCCACCCACCCAACGGTCCTCTTCCGCAGCCATTTTGCGACTCTGCCTTCTCAACTTCATCTACTCGAACCCGGCGCGACTGCTGAAAGTTACATCGAGAAAGAAAGAGAGAGAGAGAGCGCGCGAAAGGGGAATGGGACTCTCGTCGGCACAAAAATTGAATAGTTAAAAATTCATTAAAAATCCAGACTCACGCCCACGGAAATGGAGACGAGTCATCCGGCGACGCGTTTCAGCAGAAACCTGCATAACAAAAGATGCTCCTCTAAATAGTGCAGTGTCGTGCATAACATAATATAGAAATTACGACTGCTGGCCAACAAATAAGAGGAATTTATTGACGACCGTAAAAAAAACTAGAATTAAATTTTCATGCAAAGAAAAACGTAAATCGCGAAAATCCTAAAGAGCTTACACATTTAAACGCATTCAGAAGCTTGAAAAGATGTAGAATATGTACTATGCACGCATATAGACAATTCCTTTTTTTAATAACAAATAACATTACACGAAAAAATTGTTTGTTAATCAAAAATTATCTTTTAACTGTGTACGTACATAAAAATTTTTACATTAAAATGTAATAAGAATTATAATATATTTTTTTATTACATTATACATATTTTATATTTCTCTTAAAAAGAGCCTTTTTTTAGCCTAGCTCATAAGTCTTTTTTAAACAATTTTTCGATGACGGTATCAAAATTTGAATTAAACAAACAAACATAGGAATTGAGCAGTTGCTGTATCAATTTTGAAGGACATAAAGAGTCATAACTATTGAGGCTTGCAAATATCACCGCGACCAGGACAAACGGCCACCGTAGGTAGACGACGGATTTCATTGTCCGGGTATAACGAACGACCGTCGCTCGTCACATTCGGTCGGCCGTTTTTGGGACAAAAAGTTTTTACGATCTATTTGCACGTATGCGATATGACGTACGCATACACCATTCTATGCGAGAGTACGCGAGAGCCGCCCCACGTATGGGAATAGAAATGAAACGGTCGCGACAAAGCTGACGAAAACGTCGACACCGTCAACTTACCCTTATGGCCATTTGGTGTCACTTATAAATGATCGACACCAAACTGATTAAATAAAAACTGTTTCAATATCGGCGCATCGATAAATGCGCGATTATTATTATTCGTTCTGCGCAAAATTAATTTATGTTTAATGTTAAAAATTAATGATAAAAATTTCTAAGTTGGTCAAATTTTGTTATCCATAGCTAACGCAATATTCAGTGATAACGAAATAGTCTGTATACCGATAAATTGCTTATCGTTCGACGATAAAAAGAAATTTTAGAAGTACGATGTTTTGCGCACAAGACGCTGAGCTAGGCTCCGACAGAGATATCGGCGGAAGGAAGCATCAAAACTGGTAAAGATCCAAAGATACACGACCGAACGCGAGTAAATAAACCTACACGGATCGACAGATAGACGAAGATAAATACAGATAGAAAGATAGATAGGCAGGAGGATGGAAAGACAAATAGATACATCCATCTTTATTTCGCGCCAGAGAGCGGCGCGCGGTGTCCGGACCCAGACACGTGGGAATACTATCGCGCCGGAAGCCACGTTTCCATTGCCGCCAAAAATCTCGGCGTGTTGCACGTGCAGAAAAGAACAGTTCAAATCACAGCTCGAACACAGTGTTACAGTGAGAAATCAGAGGAACCCGGACGTAACCGGTTCGGTGCACTCGGCACAGATTGAGAGCCTGAGGCAACTTTCGTAGATTCCAAGGTCGACAAGGCGAGTATAGCAGTCCTCCCAGACTATTGACATCATCCTCGTCCTCGTCCTCGTCCTCGTCTTCGTCATCATCGTCGACGGTGTTATAGCAAGCAAACAAAATGTCGTGGTATTACGGGACATAGGATTCGAGGCTAGGGGTCCCAAACCAGGAAAACCTGGAGCAAGTACTCGAGCAAACAATGACGGCGAAGCAGTATTGTTCTCCAAGTAATTGAATCCAGCCTACCATCCCTTCGGCCATCCGATGCTCGGCCGACTCCGTCGAGTTCTACTCTCCACTTCGTTGCATTTTCTCTCTTTCTCTCGGTTCCGTCCCGCTCTGTTCCCCGTCGCCTTGCAGCCCCTTTGTCAGAGTCATCGCGCCCCGCGCCAACCATTCTGTCCTTCTGCTAAATCCCGACGATTTCGCGAAATCTTCTTTTTCCATCTCGTCAGAAAATACATCGAGAAAATACGCCGAGAGATCTCTTCATCGCACACGATCATTAGATTAAAAAAAAATTTAACCATTGTTAATACTTTGTTAATGCGTATGCAAACGTTCATTGAGCACCTTTCTAATCTCTTTATCAACGTGAGAAAAATTTAAACATATACATATGTAGACATTTATATAGAGTACAAGATATACTAATTAATAATTTCAAGAATCATGTAAATTAGATAGTTGCGAGATAATTACTGACATTAATTATGCTTGAATAAGCATCTCTCAGTGGCTACAAGCGAGTAACCACATCAGTGTCACTAAATTGGAGTCAGTTATTCAGTTAATCATGATGAATATATACAACAATGGACAAAGCTTAGAAATCATCTTCGCTGACGTAGAATTTTTGTCTTAAAATTGCGACGATCACGAAAGTTACAGTAATCACCCTATGTATGCAGATTTTTCTTCATCTGAAAAAAATCCTGTATCTATTCCAGTCACGTCCGGTTCTTGGAAGATTCTTTTAGGTCGTTTAATATATTAATGGACGCTCGTTATGCGAAATGGAATTTGTTCCGAATAGACCGGAAATTCCGGGGCGATAAAAGTAAATGATGAACGCGTCCCCGCTCGCGGAAACGCGAATGAAGCGACGTGATAAACGTGTTCAATATGCGAAAAAAGACGCGGCCGCCCCCGACATGGTATCCATATAAAATAATGGTACCATGCAGCGGACGTTAACCCGGCGCATTGCCGCGGTCCAATGTCGTAAACAGATATTGATATTGCTGTCATATTTGCACGCGCGATGGACGGTTTCTCTAGTATTCCTGGTGACCAGATGCACGTGCGGGACAAGAGTGCCTCAAAACATTTACTAAGTACTTATCATGGGTAGACAATCGCATCTACTCTCATTTAAGCGTACAATTTCGATACATTCTACAATTCTTTCGACACGTGTGTTTGCCTGGGAAATTTTGCCGGTAAAAGTGATTGTATTGACAATGCCAATACAAAATAGTGTTGAAATTGTCACCCATATAAATGTTACTTAATTTTGAAATAAAAATAAATTAAACTGAATTAAGTTAAATTACCGATGTTTATGTAGGTAATATATCAAATAAGTTTGTAAGTCACAGTAAATATCTTTTTACAAATGAATAAAGTTATATTGTTATAGAAAACAATATAATATAAGCAATTTTCACCTAGTCCCAATAGTCAATAGTCACCAAGCAAAGCTTTGTAACTATTGACTATTATTATCAAAAACAAATGGTATTTCGTCGGATTTCTCTGCTTCGCAATCTGGTTATGATCGAAAAAATTTTTGCTTGGCACACACACGCACACATATGCACTTCTACAATATCCTGTATATAGATTTACACGACACGTCAATTCCTTGCGTCCACGCAAGCGAACGTAGCGGAGAGACCTAAAACCCATCGGGTTGAGTTTATTGTGCATCGAGGGTTCCTGCGAACCGACAGTCGGTCCTTTGCTTACCGAAGGCGTGTGTAACGTCGCATATAGACGTTCTTTTGTTTGCTCGAGATGAACATGGCACTATGCAAAAGAGGGGAGAGCGAGTTTGCATTCGGTGGACTATCGAATTACAACGCGCTGTCCGCGCCGCTACTCAGCTACTCGCTACGAGTTCCACTAACAACTGCAGTCGCAGAAGCTACGTCACACCCATTGTTGGAAAACGGACGTAACTACACGTGAAATCGTCTTTGGGGGGAGGGGGCCAATGTACCTTCGATTACATACGCTTATGACCAATGTCGCGCACACGCGGCACGTGGTCTCCCATCGTAAACCGCTGTCACATACATGCGGTACAAGTTATCACTGAATTAAACGGTCAGATCCTTTAATTCGGCGTAAATTCGCTTAAACGTAGCAGGCAATTTATCAGCGGATTTAACACTAACGTAATATTTGACATTAGTTTACTTTCTGTAAAATTTATATTCTCCTCTTTAACCCTAGAATCCATGATACATTTTTTTGACCTTCTAATCCATGACTGGGGGCAATATCGACCCCACGCTTTATTTGATCGTAAAACCGGTCCTACAGAAATAAAGGGCCTTTAAACCTACATGAATTTCTTCGTTTTTTAATAACGAAGAGAATGGTATACGGTAAATTTAATTTTACTCAAGTTTAGTTAGTGAAAAATCCATTTAAAGACTGAAAAACGCAGAAAATCAGCAAAAACCTCTTTTTTTAAACAAAAATTTGTATCTTTTTTTGTAATCAACCGATTTTAAAATTTCAAACGGGGTTTTAAAGAGGACACATTAGACTATTAGAAAAAAATTGTCATCGCTATGTTCTGTTCAAAAAGTATATTTATTTGGGACTATAAAGATGAAGAAATTCGCAAAGTTGAAATACGGAAAAAGTCGATGAAAAAACCATAAAAAATTGTATTTTAAGTATTATTTCATTTTTATTTGATACAAAATAGTAAAAAATATGAAAAAAATGAAACATTATATCGCCCAGCCATTTTCTGCGAAATGTCAATCTTCTTAGGCAACGGGATTTTTACCGACTAAATTGTGTGATATTTCGTCTTAAATAATATTTATGACTATTTATGCTCAGATTACGTAATAATACATGATATATATTGATTCTAGCGAAAAAATAAAATTAGCTTACCGTGACGAAACTCAAACGGCAAGTCACGACTGGGGTCGATATCGACCCCACGCCCGCTTTACGACTGTGCTACTTCACTGCTAGCGAACAACTAACGCTGCGCCCGACATAACCCTACTTTTAGAAAGTTGAAATGAATTATGGTTCAGGTCCTGAGTCGATAATGTCACTCGCTAGCTCAGGAGCGTAGTTCAAAGTTCGCCTGGGGTCGAAATCGACCCCAGTCATGGATTCTAGGGTTAAGAAGTTTGTTTAACGGATAAATATTAGTAATATGGTTGAAATATTTTTATGTTTTATGGATATACGTTTATCCCTAATATAAACAATAAAATAAAGTAGCATATCGATGATCGAGCGCAGCGTTCTTTTAGTATACAATTTTTACTTTGTTATTTTTATTTATTTTTCTATAAACTCCCTTCCATCAATTAAAAGATATTAAAATTTACTTTCGTAAAAGCATTTAAAATTATGAAGAGTCTAAATTCCGGTAAACTTTTCAACTACAAATTCAAACTATCTACCCCAGTGGATTAGTATCCCGCTGAATTCTAGAGACTGAAAAATACTGGTCCGCTCCCGTCGCGCCGAGCACTTTGCACGCCAGTTCGAGTTTTACTCGCAATTACGAGTCGGCTACGGACACATCGTTGAAAGCGGACAGTCCGGCCCCGCTCGTTTACTTCGTTTATTTACCGAGGTACTCGCGACTTGAGCTTTACTCGAGTAATTAGACTCGAAGCGCAGTGCTGTCTTCGAAAGCGAACGAAATGTCGGGTCTGTCCCCAAAGCTCTATATCTCTATCTCTCATCGCTTCTTCCCTCTATCTCTTTCTCTCGCGCATTTATTCCCCATACGTTACAATCCTTCCACTCCATACTCGCCGGAGAGTTCACTTACAATCAGGATAGAAGCTTCCGAGATAACGTTGTAGGAACAGACGGAAAGACCGTGTGTGCCAACGCGTCGTCGTCGCCGCCGTCCGGTCTGTCGCGGATTTACTGCGTCGGGTTACCTACCGTCTGCTAGCGCGTCGTCGTATCCGCTTAAAATTAAAGCCGAAGCGCGGAATTACTGCGTGGAGAATAAACGAGGCGCGAGCGAAAGAATTTCAAATGGCAAATGGCAAGTGCGCACGTCGCCGCGCAGTCTGCGTCTCGGGGTACGAGAGCAAGTTCGCGCGCCGTGCCGCATCGATGCGCGTGTACGTAACTTCTGCATGCCGCGGAATTCCGCCCGAAACTATGGCAGATGTTCGAAAGCGTATCCGGCGGCGTTTTTGCTTGGCCGATAGGATTTACACTTCAGCAGTAATGGCTGATTGCACCTATACATCGCTTACGGCGGCTTCAAGCGCGAAACGAATAGCGTGGCATGCCAAATGAAAAGTTGCTCGCTTGTTCTCCCTTTTTCAAAGGCAAATTTGTGTTCTGCCAAATGTTCGTGCAATTGTAAACATTTTGAACGAGAATGTAGATAAGAGTGCAAGTGCAAAACAAATAAGAATATATCTGGAATATCAAGTTAATATAAATTTGTAATTTCGCGTTATCACATTATTTCTGTTACTAAATTTCTTTAAAATATTGCATCAAATAATGGTTGTAAACTTGCTAAAATAAATTCAAAATATCAATAAATAATGAAAAAGTTATTAATATTTTTTAATAATAAAAAATGTTTTTATTATTTTGTAAAGATATAAAGTTAAAGTTATGTAGATAGTTTATATTCACCATAGTTTATATTAATATGATGATTAATTTAAAAATATATTAAAAAATAAGAAACGGTTCTGTCTGTGTAATTGTACTGTTCCAGAGTTAATTTTCTAATTTTGGTTATCAGTCTTATGCAAGTAACTTGTTCACTTATCTATCTACTTTCTTATCAGTTTCGTATAAACCTGCTATTTCAACTGTGATTAACTCAATTTTCTTATATTTGTATATTACACAATTAGAATTATAAAAACCTGCAAAGGAAAATAATTGCTGATAGATAAGCTAATGCCAATCGTTTTATCAATAATGTCAATCCGATTAATTCTCCATTTTATCTGTATATAACCTAGAGCTACAATCCAGGAAAAAGATATAGTAAATGGATTAACTCAGGATTGAAATTAAGATAAAAATGACTATATAGCATTATCGATGCACCCAAGCCGAAGAGCACTTCTTCAACGACCACAGTCCGTTCACAAGATCACAGTCTTTGCATTAAATCTAATCAATTAATAATAATAAATTTTAAAAAACTTCGGTCTTTACCGAACGATCTTCATCTATTTTCATGCGCGAGATGGAACTATTTTTAAAATGTTTGTTTTAAAATTTGTTTTTAAGTTTTTAAAGAAAATCAAACATTCTGCCCTATATATTAGTGTCAGAATTTCGAGATACATCGATGAACGATATTCAGGATTTTTCGTGAAAAAATGCGGCGCGCCGACATGTCGCCGATTAATCTATCTCGTTCGTCCGTCTTGCTAATCCGCTCCCGTTTTCGCTTGCATGCCTCCGTCGATAGCGGAGATGCAAATTTAGAAAATACTCGGCGACGTCGTGTCTAGTAGCTTCGACGCACGCGACCTTTACATACTGTTGTAATAGGCACCGCGTAGTCGTAGACGGATATTTTTGTAATTGAAAATGATCGATCGTGGCGTCAACGAGTCCCGCGATACCAGGTAATAAGATTACCTATATACTTAAAACGGCGAGTTATGTTTAAGCAAACAAATCGTCCAGAAATCAGAATTCTCAGATTTATATATATGTTAAATTAAGTAATTAGTAAGAAATGAAGCGTACATAACATTTGGTAGTATAAAAATATTTTTATAAAGCAATATATTATATATTTGATAACAGCGTGTGGTAAAAGTCGCGGTCGCGAATTAGGAAAATAAATTAAAATAATCAAGAAAAATTGAATATTAGTGTAAAGTTATAAGTTTACGAATATTTATAGTTAAAAAAATTATATATAAAATGTACAATTTATTATTAGTTCCATCATAATTATGAGCTGCAATCATATAAATCTTGTATCAAATTGCAATTTCTTGATGTGACTATAGAAATATATATGAGTAATTTACTCACTCTGTGTTGTCGACTGATGTAGGAGGGCAACGTGAAAACATTGTTACGTACCTGAAACAAGAAATAACAAGTCAGTATCAGTCATCAAGCGATTCAGACATTTTTATTACCCCCCTTCGCGTGTTTCATTTTGCCGGACAATCGCGACCCCAATGAAACTTATGGCCGACGGCGATAAAACTATATAGCGCTTCAACGCGACTCTACAACACTCTATAAAAGCGCGCCCAGTAAGGTCACGTATTTAATAACGCCATACATTGGGCGCACGCAGATAAATTGGATACGGCACGTATCAAGATTTACGCTCTTAACCATCACCGCTGCGGGGCCATGGCCTTTGATTCTCAATAAGACATTTTTTTTGTTCCATTTTCGTGAATTGGGCTCCACTCCTGGATGGAGTTTATTGAAATGGAAGTGATAAAACGTGACACTACGTGGCTTTAATCGATGTGCCATTGACCAATGTCATTTGACATTTTTTATTTTTTATGCGGTGCAGTATACATTCTGATTTTTATCAATGTAGATCAGATTATGTTGAATATAAACTTTGCAAGCTTCAAGATTAAAAATACGAAAAAGTTCAAAGTAAAAACATAATTAAAAAATGCCTAAGAATTTATTTAGCTAAAGCTATAGTAAAGGAAAGAATAAAAATATGTATTAAAATGCATCATTTGGTCGCTTTCTCATTGCTCGATTTCTTATTCAATTATTTTCCTACGAGATCAAAAAAGAGAGTAACTATATATCGTTATATTGCATGAATAAACGAAAAAAAATAGTCGGTTGTATCATAAATTGAATTCGGATATTGGTTGACGCAGCATGCACATGCAGTTACATCAAATCGCATATTTAATTCCGATAGGAATATAAGCTGCGCATCAAAGGAACCTTTGAGCATCAAAGGACATCTCTGGGAGAAGAGCCAAGCATCGGCTGTCGCGATCTAGTTTACATTCAAGCAACCTCCGGCTCTCGAAGATGGAGCCAAGGAAAATTGTCGGTAGAATAGACGCAATATCATTGGGGAGAAACGATCTGGAATCTTTGTGAAACATTCTAAATGTAAAAATGTTTCCTCAAAATTCATAATTTGCGTAAATTGAAAATAAAAAGGATCTGTTCTTAATGTAGAGTGAAAAGGACACTTAACAAACATCATTGAATTCTCAATTGTAAAGAGTCAAATTTAAACTCAAAGACACTTGTAGAGTATCGCATGGACAATTTGTTTCTGCTTTGTTACTGCAGTATTCTTTAATTATTTTACAATCCTCATATAAAAATATGTATATTCTTGTATTGTAATAAAGATACATGAAGAAAAGTTAAATTTCAAGATGTTTTTTTAATTCACTAATATTTCCTTTCCTTAATTTAAATCTTAAATCCATTAACAATATAATACCGCTTATGTTTGTAATTAAATTACCGCTATCGTAATAGACATTTCATCAAATTCAACCATATCTTAATTAAAGCGTTTAAATCTAAGAACAAAAGAATCTATTTCTTAAATGAGTCATTTCAAAGTTTATATGCATGGGTATCTACAATTAGGCTTTAACCGGGAGCCGCCACGTAAGTGGATTTATGTCGGAAAGGGTCCCGAAACGCACACACACGATGTAGCGGAGTATGAGGAAACGTTACGTACTTATAGTTATCAAAGGTTTGCAAGGGCAGCAGTACCCTCCTCCGCTAAGTTTCCTCTGAGGTCTTAAAGGTGTCCCGCGCGCTGCACGCGAATTTCTCAAGTTATGATTTAGTATCCGGTAGATGGTCTGAGGTGAGATCAGAGGGATACGTCTCAAGGAACACGCTTACGAGAGAAAGAGAGAACAAAAGTAGAGAAGCGGTTATAGTCAACGCAGAAATACAGGATGCCTCAATCGTATTTTTATCTACAGAATCATTTCTAGAAGAGTCTGTAGTACAAATAATGAGAGGCAGGAAGAACCATCTTGTTTAATAATAAAATAATATTCACGACTAGTTTATAAAATGCAATTTACTTATATCGTTGTTACAAAATTCATTAGCATAAACAAATGCGCTCGTTCACAGACACCCATTGTAATAACGCAGACGGGAAGGAACATGAAGCAAAGGTGGCTATACATCCTGCCGGAAAAAAAGTGCAAAAGAAGGATGAACGAAAAGTGAGATAGAAAAGAAGAGCGAGAGCGAGAGCGAGAGCGAGAGCATATATGATACAATAAAAAAAAGAGTATGAAGAAAGAGAGACAGCAAATCGTACAGAGAGAGAAGTATAAGTGGCGGCCGGACGGGAGAAGAAGCAGACGGTGGTATCGCGGTAAAGAGGTAGGGAAGAGAGGAAGAGAGGGATGAGAACAGAGACCGGAAGAAAAGGAGCAGGTAGAGAAGGGAGGATGCGAGGTCGAGAGGAGGAGTAACTTCCTAACAAGGCGGTTAGTTGCGGCTTAGCAACGCTATGAACGCGAAATATTGCGAGCCGGCGGGTTTCCTCGTTCTGGTTCCCTCCTCCCTCTTCGCACCACCTCGCCGGCCTGCTTACTCCGGCTGTCTGTGTGCCGTATGATCGTCTAATGCCGAAGTACTGGCCGGATGCGGCAAAATTTCGATATGCCGATAATCGATTCTCTACCGGCGCGAGACGCAAACGGTCTCCCACGCAGCAGCTAATGTCCATGATGGATATGAATAACGGAATACCAGCAATATCAAAGAATTCATTTCTCTACGCTATGTACACGGCAAATGTATCTTACGCCATTGCGCTGCGGGTCTATTGTCACAAAAACGTAGAAATTATTTTCACGCGTTTATGAAGTATAGACTTAAACTCACTGAAACTGATTCCGAAGAAAGTCTCAATTTGTAGTCAGCCAATTTGAACGGTGGACATTTTTTTCTTTAGTTTTTTAAACTTAAGGAAAGTAAGAAACGAAACAAAAGTAGGAAACTATAATATTTTGCTAAATTGCTGCCAACTCGCAGTCATTCCAAAAGTTAAAAAACGAAATGATCGTGCAGATTTTTCGCCGACACCTGCAATTCTGCATCGTAATTATCCGCATGGTTGGTTGCTGCGAACGCAAGCAGGTTCCCCATGAAATCGCGGCTAGTCGACAACTGACACATGAAAATTTCATAAGATTGAGCGAAATTGTTCTGGCTCTATGCGTTTTGTTTTGCGTCGCGGTAAATAAAAGTTTTAGCATCTCGTATAATGTCCAGGAAAGTTAAGACTATTTTAAATATAATAATAATATAGCATTGTCTATATTACTAATTTGTATATAATGTTAATAACGTCAGCAAAATATATCCTTTCAAAAGGAAATAGTTTTGTCCATAAGGCCGTCAAGTTCTTGTGTAATTCCAAAATCTACTTTCTGTTCAAAGCGAAAATAACTTTGTTAATGCAAAACAACACTATATTTTATAGCAGCAATAACTTTTAAGGACGAGTGAATATAGGAATTATGCGACCAACCAGTTCAATTTTTAGTTTGTCGGAGTATTTCCGCAAGCCGCAAACCGTCAAGCTCATCTTAATTAGAACGTAATTTGTCAGCGAAGATCTTAGCGTTGAGATCAAAGGGTATAATGAAGGGCATTGGAAGTTTCCGCACGAAACACAACTTCTTTGAGAAAGTTTCGCGAGTGATTCGATTAAATCCAAACGGCATGCGCCCTCTTTGACGTCACGATCTAATTATTTCCGACTGTCGTTGTAATCGGTACAACGATTGAGAGTGGAAGCGGAAACTTGTCTGTCTTCATTCAGCGCGCCTAAATATGTTACCCTATAGCGTGCCTGTTACACTGCGATTTGCATATATAGATGCAGCAAGTTGAAGCTGTCAGCTGCCGTCGAAATCCCGTTATTTTCTTCTTCGATTATAATTTTCATCCCTTCAGTTTTAAGCTTGACTCAAACATGAAATTACCAGAGTGTGTATACTGTGTGTGCTAGAGTGCCTTGTGTGAAAATAATAATTTTGATCTTAATAGAACATTTATGGATAGACATTTATTTAGCATTCATAGATACTCATCTTACTAATTGTAAGTTAAAAATATTAATTCTTTGCTTACGTATAATAATTTAAAACGCTATTCGCATAAATGTCACTGGTCACAAATCGTGGAAACGAAGATAAAATTATATGCGCAAAATAATTAATAATATATCGCTTATCTCTCAATAACGAAAAAATCGCATAAACTTTAGATACTCAATAAAAATGTCATGACCAAACGACAGGATTAATAATCGTCCATCACGATCTATTAAAGCTGTAAATCGCTACATCGTATAGATATCCGAATAGGAAATCACGGGACGAACGATGGAAACGATTGATTTAATCGGCCATTTAGTTTCGCCGAGAGAATCAGCCGGCGTGTGTGCACAACCATCGTACATGTCCACTCGCGTTCCGCTGGGGGATGGATATAATTTTTATTTATTTACACAAAGGTCGGCTATCGCCCTTAGCCTCCGCGCGTCGGATCGCAATAGAGCGGCTGGTTTATATTTTATTCATCCCCTATTGAATTCGGGCTCAATCTTACGAAAGTGTCTCTACCATGGCCACCACCCGGTCCTCGTGCTCTCTTTGCTGTGTGTCTCTTCTGACTCGGATCAGGGTCCTCCCCCCCTCCCACTCCCCTTTTCCGTCTCTTCAGCTTCTCTACGTGGTAGGTATTCCAATCTCACTATGCTCCGCCAGACCTCCTTCGTTTTCTTCTCCTCCTTCTTCGAGAGCACCACCTTCCTCGTTCCCTACTCGCTTTCCGCTTGTCCTCCTCTCGAAGACCACCCGGGGCTTTAGGTTCTCTTTAAATCTGTACCACGATACCTTTGCGTTCTCTCTCGACTTGACAATCGTTCGTTCGCAGCCTTCGAGCAACACATGTCGTTTATCGAGAACGACTCCGTGCACGCTGAATTGCTTTTGTATGCGCGAATCCTTGGAATCAAATCACCAGCGAGCACATTCGAAGCGATCGTACATTTTAGTATATGTATATTTATATATATGAGCGGCGTGCGTATATATGACTTAAAAAATGCAATCTGTTTATGCCGAAAGCCAAAATATGTATATGGGTGTAAAATATCAGGTTTTTAATTGCAACATGTGATTTGATGAAAAACAATAAGCGACCGTTTTCTTCATAACGCACTTCAGATCGGATTCAAGTTCGGTGTAATCGTCGCGAGACTTCGTGGTAGACAATGGACGAATTCTCCTCGTCTTCCCTTCTTCTAGTTTCCGCACCGCTCTCGAATCCTTCACGCCTTGCAATTTCAGAAGTGTCGAGACAGCACTCGTACCCAGACGCTATTAAATATTGAGAAACTCCGCCCGGCGTCTTACATACGCCTCCGTATCTCTATCTGCCTGCATACGTGACAATGCGTGTAAAAGATCTCGCATAGCGAGTGCGCGTGCTATTGCATCGTTATGGCGTGAGCTTCAGGTTTTTTCAAAGCAAACAAGAAACGCAACAATAATCGCATACAATATAACTGTATTATTATAAAAAATAAATTAAAGTGTAAATACACAATAAATATTCGTTTAAAAGATGCCATATAAAATCATCAAGAAATAGAAACTATAATACTAAAATTTGTTATTAAAAAAACTGATCTTATTTATCCAAAAACTATTCCGCTTAACTCTATTACCCGATTGATGACAATATCACAATTTAATTACTATATTACAATGAAAGTGTATCCATCGATCAAGTTGACTGAAGAAATATATAAAACTCGATCGTTCCATTTCTTTTTAGGCTCGATTACTGCAACGGGTCATTTAGTCTCGGTCAAATCCAGTTTTTCTTTCCTTCCTAAACCTATATCGCAAAAACCTATAATCTAAAAAAAATGGCAAATAGCATACCAGATTTATTTAACCCAAAGTGCTGAATTACCGTGAATTATCTACAGAATTCCAATGTAAAACAGAAGAAAAAATCTAATAAATCTCGACCCTGACAATCCAATACTTCAATGGTTCGGCTTGAGAAAGGCAGAAACTTTGCGTCGGAAGCGTCGCAAAAGCGGGTCCGTCGTAACAACAAGAAAGCCATGAGGATGAGATCGGTTTCTGCAGCGACGAGGAATCCGTGTCACGCCTTGGAACACTAAACGTGCCACACAAGATAAAACGCGGCACGAGACTTAGCCGCGTACGACGTACGTGTGTAATTGTCGATCGGACGTCTTACGACGGGGTACATCCGAGAAAAATGCGGGTCCGCCGTCGTAATTCGTCGAGTATCGAGGAAACGTTGTGTCCCAGACGCGAGGTATATCTCGAAGCGGGCTTCGATAAAGTCGGGCGTACGTGCCGCGGCCGAGGGCAGGACGAATAATCGGAGTCGTTTAGCTCTCCAACACCGGCCATCACTCGAAATTTACGATTTCGTGTTTATTCCACGGAACGTAAAGTAAAACAATCCCCGGTATAATGGCAAAATCGATTGTCCCCACCCTGTAGCGAACGTAGCGGGCATTTATTCAAAAGTAAGCATGAGAATAACGAGGAGAGATTTGCGCATTAACATTTTTACGCAATCGCGACAGTACTATATATAACAATAATAGTAATAAGAGATAAGTAGATAAAAATACAATTTTTATAATCAAAAGTACTCAAGAAGATCAAAAGGAGCATATTCATTTGAATAAATTTAAGATGACGACACAATAATGTTTTTACAAGAAAAAAGAGAAAAATCAAGTTTTATTCACTTAATCCGCATAATCATTCACGCGTTAAATTTGCATAAACTAGGAACAATTTCCGTGTGCAAGGTACGGTAAACAAATCGATTAAATGGAGAACTATTCTTACCGGTTTACACGAACTCGCATTACTGTTATTCTCTTCTCGCTATTGCGCAAAACCATTTTCTCTTAATGACGTGAGTTTCCTGAAAATAGGCTTTATATCACGCGCTCGTACCTCCAGTTTCCTCTCTGGTCCACATCGGTGCGATGGCACAGGCGCGTAAGTACGACGCACCTAACGACAGTGGGTACCTTTACGAGTACGGCCGGTCCTTTCGCACGCGATAATTGCAGCATATTCTCGTAATTATTCGAGTCCGAATACGCCGCCGGATGTCCCTGTGAAACCGGCGTACAAGGTTCTTCTTTCGACTCGCCCGACTCGGAGGAAGACTCGCTTATTTGCGGTGTGCGTATCATGGCGTTGAGCTTCGTACGCGAGAAGTGCCAAAAACACGGACGTACACACGGACGACGATGTACACCGCAATTAGCAAACAAGACTCGTGTCGATGGTATAGGAAGAGGGGAAAAGGCCGTTGCGGAAACGGAGACGAGCGAGCGAGTTAGCGAACGAGAAAGAGAAAAGAGAAAGAGAAAGAAAAAGAGAGAGAGAGGAAGGTAGAAGGCAGTCCAGATGAGACAAATTCCAAAAGAGATGTGCTTTTAATTATACTAACGCCCGGTGTCCGATTAAATGAACGAAGGAGCCAAACTCGCGAAGCTCGGTGCAAATTTAATTATAGAGAAGAAGAGAGCGCGGAGAGGAAGGCGAGAAAAGGAGCGAGGCGAAGAAAGGGGTACGAAATAGAAAGGAGAGACAACAAGGACAGTTAAGCTGCAGACTGTGCGTATGCCATAAAGAAAGAGAAAGAGAAAAAGAGAAAGAGAAAGAGAAAGAGAGAGAGAGAGAGAGAGAGAGAGAGAGAGAGAGAGAGAGAGAGAGAGAGAGAGAGAGAGTGTTGTCGAGGTAGAGAAATCTTCAAGTATTTATATGATGGCAGTTTGTTTAGGCCGCTTATTAATGGGACGGAAGAAGGCGGTTGTAATTAAGGGAACCCGGGATTCCATCCAGTGGCACACAGAGCGTCCTTCGAGGATGCGGCTGAGCAAGTTGTCGCGTACCACCGAGAACGTCTTCCTCGGCGTCTCCGACTCTTCCGTCATCTCTTCGTTTCTTGTGTCCTCCCCCCTATCCTTCTCTCCTTTTCCTCCACCCTCTCCTCTCTTTATAGTTTCGTTTAAGTCGGTGAGCGTCTCTTTCTCCGTCTTCGCGCAAACGTCTGAAACGTCTTTCGGCATGCAGGAAAACAAAACGTATTCAACCGCCGAAGGAACCTTTATCGTCCCCATCGCCGCTGCTCCCTTCGTCGTCCGCTCATATTTGCTATTCGACGAGACGTCTTGAACAGGCTCAGGAAGAACGAGAAGCTACCGCTGCACACGCACCCATTAAATTAACGTTATGCAAATATCTCGATGTCTGAGCGCGCCTCGCGAAAGAGAACGGCAATTAGAAAATTATACTTTAATTAGATACGAACAAGACTGCATAACTAATACGCAAAAGAGAACGGTCAAGCGACATCAGCTCAATTAGAGTTAAATTCTTAATTGTTCGCACTCGCATGCGTCTGCATGGTACTTCGAAAAACAAAACAGTACGACTGATCGAAATTAATGCTGAACTAAGTTACTATGTCAGTTTAATTATCCGAAATAAATAAAATCAATTGTACATATATTATATGTAATTGTAATTACGCAATATTTTGCTTTATATTTCCTATATTATATCCTGTAATAACGCGTAATAATTACGAATGACAAGGACAAAAAAAAGTAGAGAGAAATGCCGTTTTCATTTTTAACAGAAATGTAATTTGTATAGGTAATATAATTAATTAAAATGTATTTAACATTGAGAATTCAAATGTTATAAATAAACCGCCGCAAAAATTTCGTTCACAAAGATAAATTTCTAATGTGCACCAAAAATTCTGTCCTACCTAAAAAAAGGCATGTTAAATCGATACTCGCATCTCTCGAAGCTTCTCGAAAGTCTCGAAGTTTATTGTTGACTCTTTTCCGCGATGCTAATTAGTTCTCTCGTTGCGCTAACTTCGTGAGCGGCTGTCATGGCATATTTTGACAGTTGTGTGTATCAGTTGTATAAAGCTAAATAGCGCGCGTCTGTTAAATAATTGAAAAAAAAAACGCATCTATAATAATACAATCTATTTAAAACGGTAATTAGTTTCAAATAATTGAGAAAATATTTCTATTACCTGATCCTGACAGCTTATTTAAATATTTAAGTCGACGCCTCAGTGTTAATATCATATTTTCACTCAATACGAAATTTGCGAGAGAGGAATTTTCTCCCGTTTCCCATCCGTGCGCGTATCGCCTTTTAAACTCCCATTCCGCGGAAAAACAAAGCGTATTCAAAGCAACGTACTGTCATTTATATTCATACGACTGCACCCTTCCACGTCTCTTAAGTGTCTCGCGATGGAATAAAATAATCTCATTGTCTCTCTCAACCCCTCAAATTTTCTCTCTTTCTCTCTCATTGTCATTCCCTCCTCCTCGCCCCTTTTTCCCTTCCCCTCCTCTCTCATTCTTACGCTTTCTTGTTCGTTCGTTTTTATTTCGTCTCTCAAACAAAAAAAACAGGAGTTCATTTTATTGTCACAGGATATTCTTTCAGAATACTGTCGCTTTTACAACAAAATGATTGTAGCATGCTCAGCGCAATCAAATAAATATACCCGAGCAGGATTAACTGTGGCGACTCTCGTTATATATTTATTTACGATTAAACAATACAGAATAACTGAAGGTTACCCTAATCTCAACCATACATTAAACGCGTTTATGGGATTGGTTTTAAATTACCTACTGTCACGAGCAAATAAATTTGTAAACGGTTTTAGATTTCTTTCGGTCATACATGTTTAAAGTCTTTTAAATTCATAATAGAAGAAAAAGAAAGACTAAAACAGGTCTAAAAGTTTTCTCCATCAGTAAACAAAATATGTAAGCTATGATTCACGATTAAATATCATTTAATACGATTTATAATTAACCATCAAAATCATATCGTAAAGAAAAAGAACAAAATCTGATTTGGATTTTCTTGAATAATATATTGCGCACTTAAGTTGCACCTGTCTCGTTCCGAAGATGTAATAATTCGAGGACGTGTAATAATCTTATATTAAATATATTATATATTAATCATGTGTTAAATTATATAAAAGCAAAATTGGGTAAATTTTTGATAACGGAATAATGTAGATATTTCTTAGAGTATTAATATTGTAAGTATAATATAAAAAATAAAACGCACATATCTGTGATGCGGCAAAACTTTACACAAACATATTTCTCTCTCACGTGACATATTATCCAATTCCTGTTTTATCACGTAAAGATGGGAAAAAAAAAAAAAAAAAAAAAAAAAAAAAAAAAAAAAGAGATTAGTGAGGAACTCGATTAATAAAACGCAGTCAATTGCGAATTCACGCTATTTTTTTCGTCAGCCTCCATTCGCATGTCAATCGCCGGCAAGCAAATTTCTATTTCGCGTGGAATAAAGCACGCGTTCGAAGGAAAAGCGAACTGTCATCTATATGCATACACAGCCTCGTCCTTAAGTGTCTCGCATCGGAATAAAATACTCGTGATGGTGTCTCGCTCCCACTCATCACTGGAACTGCTCTCCTCATCGTCATTCCATTCCGCAAAGAGGAGAGACAGTGAAGTGGGACAGAGGGAAGGGCTGAAAAACGGAATTCGTTTAACGGTTACCGAATACATTTCTTTCGACAGTAGACGTCAATTAACTACACCCGATTCGAACTGACGTTAAACGGGGACACACGAAGAGAGAAACGGTGAAGGGCCCAACGAAGGAAAAGGACGAATGAGCAGGGTGAAGTCCGCAGGGAGAGAGAGAAAGAGAGAGAAAGGGAGAGAAAGAGAGAGAAAGAGAGAGAGAGAGAGAGAGAGAGA